>NC_135477.1:190832193-191132293 GCF_052094955.1 Ictidomys tridecemlineatus | reverse complement strand
GTCTGTGCTGCATTTAAAATGCATTGACTCGGAATAGACATATGTCCTCTTTGCATATAGCACATTGGACAGTGACATGACTCTGTCTTGGTGAAAAAAGTTCTCTCTCAGTTTCCTGGCTGTCATGTCTTGAGCCACTTTCCTTCTGCCATAATGTTCTGACTCACCTTAGGCCCAGAACTATGGAGTCAGCACACCATGGGCTGAACCTCTGAAACTGTGAGCCAAAATAAACTTTTCTTCTTCTATGTTGTTCTCATCAGGTAACTGGTCATAGTGATGCCAAAGCTTATAAAACAATACACACCAAATCCTAGAGAAGAGCTAGAGAGAGTCCGTGAGGTAAAGGTAAGAATGAGAATCTGAAGGAAGGGAAGGAATTCAAGGTTATGGGATTTTCCCAAATATTTGGAGGGAGAAAAACATCCCATAAAATAGGAAAACTATGGCTTGGCTCCACAGAAGTGAATTTTGGGGACAAAGTTATTATGTTGTGCATGTGGGGTGAAGAGAACAGAGAATAGCAGGAACAGCTGACCTCTGAGGAAGGAACACAGTCACTGAAAATGAGAGCATGATTTTATCCAGAAAAGGATAGTGCTTTGAAGAGGTTGTGTTTTGTGCCAGAGGATCAAATAGTGTACAAGTATAAGTCTAAACCATATTTAGTTAAATGCTTGATAAGAATTTATAATCATTTGGAAGGTAGTTCTTCCACTGTTTTTGACTCTCCAATAGCTTGCCCCAATAATTAGAATGAAATTCAGTCTTAGCTGGCCTACCAAACCTTGAATTGTCTGGTCCCAGTCTCTAAATTTTTATATCCTGGGACTCCCAACTTTGCTAACTGTGTTCAAGCCAAAATCTTGTATCTCATCTTACAGTCTTCATTTGGGCTGTGTCTCTTCCTGGAACCTTCTTTCCCAATTCTTTTCCTGTCTAATGGATACTCCAATGTCAGGTCTTAACTGTCATTTCCTCTGAAATTCCCTACTTGATTTCTGGATACTGATTAGTTCTCCCCATCATACCTTTTTATACCACTCTATTCATTTTCTCACTACAATTTCCATTGTTTGTAATTATACTTCTTATATTTATTTGTTCTTGGTTTATTGTCCCCAGTTTTACTGAAACCATATGAAGACAGGAAATGTGTTTACTTCTGCCTTCTCAATGTTTAGCATAGTGTCTGGATCACAGAAGTTGCTCAATGAATATATGTCAGCACCCCAGCTAAAGTTGATCACATAAAACCCTTTAGTGTTTTAACAAGATACTTTTGTAGTTACTGTTTCAATGTAATCATTCCTTGGTTTGTTTATTTTGTTTTAGGTCCTTCTGGAAGTTTTTGTTTATTGTTGTTATTTTATGAAGCCAAGAATTGAACTCAGGCCCTCCAGTATGCCTGGCAAGAACTCTACCACTGAGCTATATCTCCAGCCCACCCCTTATTGATTTATAATATGTATTTTACTGTATTGGAATACTAATTTGCCTATATACCCCATGAAACTGTGAATTCATCATTATATAACTTCATGTTAAGAGTCAAGTACCTAGCAAGGGTCATGTATTTGTTGTTGTGACAGCTAAACTGTAGAATTTAAGGAATTCTATTATTTTAATCTATTTGAGTAAGTGTTTTTTTCTGGCCAACAGTCAGGCAGTGATGGCTTCACACTGAATCTGGATGATACTGGCAGGAAATAAGGGGAAGAACCCTGTGAATTCCAATGATAAGAATGTGCAGAGAAGAGTATCACTCAGAAGGAAGACTTTTGACCCATCCTTAGTAAACTATGCAGTGTCTCTCCATATGGGACTAAAGAATTATAGTCTGTGAACTGAAGAATCATCAGACCACCCTGCAGGATAATTTGCAGTTTGCCTGGTAAGGATTTTCACTTTTCTTCTGTATGAAGCACACATACTGGTTTGTGATCCAGCCAGGTTTGGAGAAGAATCAGATCTTGTTTATTCTCCCTTTGCAAGCTGTTTTTTATTATTTTTGACTTAGTCTGTTTGGGCTGCTGTAACAGAGAATAATAGGCTGGGTGGCTTATCAAGAGCACAAATTTATTTCCCTCAGTGTTGGAGGTTGGAAAGTTCAAAATCAAGATGACAACATGGTGTCTGGTTATGCTTACTGTCCAGCTCACAGAAGAGGGTATTCTTGCTGTGTCATCATGTGGTAGAAGGGAAAAGAGAGCCCATAGGGTCCCTTATATAAGTTCACTAGTCCCTTAATGAGGGCTCCATGCACATGACTTATGACTTCCCATATGTCCAAATATCCATGTGTCCTAATACCATCATATTGGTTACTAAGTTTCAGCATATGCACTTGAGGGGTGGACTGCAAACACCCAGCTTATTATATTTGTCTACACTTTAATTTTTTTGGTTTGAAAAAATTGAAGAAATGAAAAGAGGGAAAGATCAAAAGACATAGAAGATAAAAATTTTGCAAGCACTCTGTGTAGCAACCACACAAGGAAACAGGAGTATGTAACAGCTATGCAATCTGTTGGGTATGGGGAGGAGTGGTGGTCAAAGTCTACAAGGTTGGAAGTATAAATGAGGGTCAAACGAAAAGGACCCACCAGATCTATGATAGCTCAAGGACCTGAAAGTTCATATCTGATTAGGAACAGGAGAAGTGTCATGGGATTTTTAGGTAAATAGCCACTTATTGGAGTTACTAAGAACAATGGAGCTGAGTCAGTTTGTTCCCTTACTCAGGGCCCTCTTGTTTTTGATCTTAATATAACTTATAAAGGACTCCATAAAATTGCCAAACAAATGACCCCATCAATCAGTTGGGGAAGTGGGTAGGGGATGTGGCAGCCTTAGTAAGACCACCTCTCCTTCTTTTCTTTGCCAGAAAACAGGAACATCTTACGTTCTGTGTTTCTTGGTTCTTGGCTGCCCTTCTCCCAAGATGTTGGAGATTTAAAAATTGTTTTTCAGTGAACAAATCCTTGATTATGTTTTTAATCCATATCCAAACACACTTTTTAATCCTAAAGAAATGCAGCTGAAAGAGGTTGATAGGCTGTTCTGGAGAGGAGTAAAAATGGGCTTGCCATTGTTGCCTTTGGGAACAGGAGTCTGCTTACATTTCGGAAAGCTTATTTCCAGATCCTAGTTCCAGAGTGAACTCAATATCCTCTTCTTAATATTTTTGCAGCTTATTTTTGTGTATGTGTGTGTTTCTTTTTTTAAAATTCATTTTTTAGTTGTAGCTGGACACAATACCTTTATTTTACTTATTTATTTTTATGTGGTGCTGAAGATAGAACCCAAGGCCTCACATGTGCTCTACCACTGCACCACAATGCACCGTGTGTGTGTGTGTGTGTGTGTGTGTGTGTTTCTAATCAACACCTGAATTTCACTTCTTTTACCTACTCCATACTTAGCTTTAATTCCTGATGACCCAAATATCAAAGATATAGAGGTAGAAGAGTGACCTCACTCAGATGTCTGAATGTCACAATACACTTAAAAATTATATTTAAGTATTGGTTCTTAATTTAGCATATACTAATCCAAGTTGATCAGGTTCAGAATAGGTAACTCAGCTATATTTGTTGATAGAAATATTAAGCAAATGATTAAAAAACAAGTGGAGGGACCAGGGGTTGTGGCTTAGTGGTAAAGCACTTGCCTAGCACGTGTGAGGCACTGGGTTAGAACCTCAGCATCACATATAAAATAAAATAAAGGTCCATCAACACCTAAAAATATATACATTAAAAAAATCAAGAGGAGCTACTAGTTTAATACAGAGGAAGTGCTTTCATCCATAAATTTTAGAGGACTGTAGGTATAAACTTGAGACACAATTCATGATTGTAGTCAAGAATCTACAGCAGGGCTCGGGATGTGGCTCAAGTGGTAGTGCACTTGCCTGGCATGCATGCGGCCCGGGTTCGATCCTCAGCACCACTTACAAACAAAGATGTTGTGTTGGCCTAAAACTAAAAAACAAATAAATAAATATTTTTTTTAAAAAAGAATCTACAACAATGCTTATATATGATATAGCTAAGGATTATTTAGACAGAAGAAATTTACTTATTTACTGATAAACTTTCCCTGCAGATTATGGTGGCATTGAGTCACAGCCTTTCTTACTTTTACCATGCAATGGTGCAAAGAATGAACAACAAGAAAAATAATGAAGAAAGCTACAAAAGAATGATAGCATTCATTACATAAAAATGTTCATAAAAATAACCACAGTCATAGCTAAAGGAACTGGAAAAACATGTGCAATACGTTTTGATAAGAAATAGTTAATCTGATTCCTGAATATTGTGCTTGCAGAGATCAATAGGAAATGCATTAGAACCTCAAAAGTTAAATGAGGAAAAGCCATGAAAAAGCAGTTTTCAGTAGAGAAAATGATATGCCTTCTTAACATATGAGGTATGCACCCTTACATGTAGTAAAAAAGCGAGAATGATAATAATAATAATGATGTGATGACATTTATCCCAATATCTTAATATGAAAAAATATGTTTTCTAATGCCATTGTGGCAAAAAAGAAACAAGCATTCTCATATATCGAAGATGGGGTTATTAAAGTATTTGCAAATATAAAGATATAAATCTTTTTGCAAACAATATGGTTATTTGTACCAGGAAATTGAAAACTTTTCGTATTTTTGACACACTAGGACTGCTACAATATATCACTCATCCCATGAAACACAATAGCTTCCTTTTCAACTTACCAAGAGGTTTTTGGAATTGGAAGCTAATTCAAAGGCATGATTGTTAGAACTTGAGGTTCTCCTTAACTTCTCTGTTTTCTACTTCTCTCACATCCAATATGGTATTGTCAAATCTACCAGCTTAGTATCTCTTGAATTCCATTCCTAATGCAACTTTTCTTCTTCAGTTCCTTGTCATTTCTCTCCAAATTATTTGTTTAAGTGCTTCCTAATCACCAGCTTTGCCCTGTCCAACTCATTAATTCATCACTTTAATTCTGCTAGTGTCTCCTTCTAAGTCACTGGATAAAGCCCAAGTCTCAAATATTACCCATTAGATTCTCTTTGACCTGTCCATATATATCACTGTTGTGATTTACCAGATCTCTTGTTGTGGTTTACCTCTCTCTTCCCCAGAACTATAGTCTGTAGGATCTAAAGATAATATCCTAAGATATAAATCATTTGTTTGTATCAAACAGCAATTTTATTTGACCTATGGACTATACCATGAAATGAGTCAAAATGTGCCCTGATTTCGGCTTATACTTCAAGATGTTTTTATAAAATGGTTCTTATAATAATGTCCCCAGTTTCTTTTCATTAATTCTACCCCATGCTTAAAACATTATCCTAACAAGTCAAGACAGAGTTTGTTTTGCTATATTTTTGACATTTGTAATTAGAGGTTCTCTAAATAGGTACCATGCCAGACTATATGCTATGGTCTTTGTGTTATCCCAAAATTCATGCCTCATGACTCATCAGTTACCTCTATTATTATTTGATCAGTTCTGGAAGATTGAACCATTCCTGAATTTGTCCCTTGAACACACCATCTATATGTGTATGTGTATGAACCCATATTTCTCCTCTGTGATTGTAACACAACACAGCCATTGGCACATATTTGGAAAATCCCTGTTTGTCCAAAGAATGCAACAGTGCTGGAAAACTGAGGATTCCTAGAAGCTTTATTCAGAAGCTGCCCCATGCTTTCTGAGTAAAGTTGATTTTACATATTGGGTCCTTCTATCTGGTGGTTTCCTGGCCTGTGTGTGCTGGAGTTGAATTCCAGGGTGACCTAGTCCATGTCTTTTCACTAGCCATTGAATTCTTCCCAGGGAGAACAAAAGTCTGGCATTGCTTTCAATGACACATCCATGACATGATGTCTGGTTTCTATTAAAAATCAAAAAGCAAAATGTTTGATGCCAGAAACAAAAGTATATACAATGTCCTATACAAACATTAGGACACTGTTTGATATTCTAAGCAACCAGTTATGAGGAGCTGCCAGTGAGTTCACAAATGGACCATCACATAAGCGGTCTAATTGAGGATGAGCTGGAGACTGCAGCCTTCTTCCTTTATGGTATCTTTGGATTTTCTGTTCGGTGGTTCCAGTTAAGAAAGAATGTTACCCAGTTCAAGGCAAATCAGTTTCTCAGTAGGGTGTATGGCATCTCTTGAGTTCAGATTTTTCAAGTAAAGGAGGCTCAGTAGCCTAAATTATGCACGCATGCATGATGTCTCCAAAAGGGACTTAGGGATATGGTTCCAGGGCCCAGAAATGTAGCTGTCTTTGCTCTATCATTTCAACTAAGTAAGTGGCTCTTCTATCTAAAAATGTAAATGTATGTCTTATACTTACTCTATGCCAGGCAAGGTTATGGGGGAAAAAGATTAGTGTTTGCCCACAAGGAGCACACAATCTAATGGGAGAGATGAAGATATAACGTATAAAAGACATTCAGTGTAAAAAGAGCTATGGTAGGGCTATATGATGGGATATTGAACTTATCTTCAGGATGAGGTGATACTGGCCTGATTCCAGGTGCTTACCATTAGTCATTCATTCCTTTGTGACTCAAGAATTGGAGAGGTTTAAAATGGATATATCCTGCATGAACAGAATACCCTACAGATGTAACAGAGTAAAAGGTCCATGAGGACATAGAGATAGGGATTTATTTTGTCAAGAGGAGGAGAGGAATATTAACATACTATTTAGGCATTTCTGTGTAATAGTCTTACTATCTGCCAGAGGCTAGTCTCAGAACTTTATCTATCATCTCATTTAATCCTCTGACAGTCCTATTAGCTAGTCAGTGTCTTGAGAATGAGAACCTTCTGAAAAAAAATGGGGGGGAAAGTTACAGACTGAGGAAGGATGCTCCATTGTGTAAGACAGAGTAAGGGTGAAAATTGAGTGAAGGATGGAGAAAGCTTGCAGAGGTATCCTCCTAGACAGGGCAGGTTTGTTGGACTTAGAATACAATCTGAAACGACAGGAGACTATGGAGTGTATTAAAATGACTAGTTGGAAGGGGCAGGAGAAAATGTAGTGGTTAATTAACCTTTTCTGCAACTTACTAGCATAGCAACATTTTAAACACTGGTTCTCAGCAGTTTGATAAGTAGTCTATTCTTGGATTTTCACTTAGAAAAATAACCTTCTCTTTTATGTACAATAAAGGGATTAAAATAATTGTATTTGCTATTTTTTGTTTCAGGATTACCAAGTGCTGGAAACTAAAACACTTGGCATACATTATTTCATTGAACTTGTGTATAACTCTCTAAGAGTCCTGCCTCCCAAGAGAACACTGATGCATAGGGAGGGAAAATTACTTATTCAAATCTCCCACCTCTGAAGTAGCATTGTAGCCAATATTAAAACCCCAGCACTCTGACTCCAGAACTTACACTCTTGACCCCCAAACCGAGGAGAGTGTTAGATTATAACTCATGACAAAACATTTTGTTTTGGTGGAAAAAAAAACTCAAGTAAATTGTAGTAAGATGTGTCCTTTCAAAATCAAAATAAGGTTTAAGCATTTAAAGATTTTTTTCTGTGAGTCCTTGCAGACCACTGACAAATGTTTGCTGTCTCCAGCAGAGGTTGGAAGCAATTGTGGTGGAAGCTTTTCATCATCACCCCCTGGCTCTCTGCAGCTGTGATCTTCCACAGATGCAGTTTCGGGCTATCTTGTCTGCAGCTTCTTCGTGCCAGACTCCTCAGAAGCTGAAGTTCCTTTCTTTTTTATTTTTATTTCTTGCAGACTTAACTCTGCCTGAATCACCTAAAATTATTACCAGTCATTAGCCCCTTCTTGTGCTAAATCTTGCTCCCAGAACTATTTTTTTTCTCCTATTTAAATTGCTTCCTTCTCCCCAGTATCATTTTCTTCCCAGGGACAGGGTGGGCACAGGTCTGTCTTCTAATGGTTTGCTTGACTTTTCATTTGGAGAAACCTGCAAAAATGCTTTTCAAAACATTTTAAATGTCAGCAAACAGTCTGGAAGGTGTTTAAGTGCAATGGAAAAATAAGGGATTCATAAGGAAAGGGTTTTAGGGGTATTTGGAGAGAAGAAATGTTAATACTGTTTAAAGTATAGCTTTGTCTTCCAGAGGGACCCATGTAGTATCATTTTTAAAAATTATTTCTTTTAGTTGTACTTAGACATAATACCTTTATTTTATTTATTTATTTTATGTGGTGCTTAGGATCAAACCTAGTGCCTCACATGTGCAAAATGAGCTCTTCCCCTGAGCCACAATCCCAGCCACCCCATCTAGTCTCTTTACATGTGGCTATTCTGCCCCAGGAGCTCAGTCTCACAAAGTTTCAAGTTTATGACAAGCAAATATAAATTACTGGAGGCAGCCAAGCAAACCAGGCAGGGGCATTGGCTTTAGCACCCAGAAGTCCACTACCGATGTTTACTAGCTGGGGACTTGGGGAGGGGGGAATTTCTGTGCTTTATCTCTGACAGTCTCCATTGCCTTCTGTAAATTAGGGATAATGATAATAATTAACTCATAGTTTTCAGGAAGATCATGTGATATGTATAAAGCTCTTTCTCAAGTGCTTGGAATGTATTACGATACAAATACTGGTTATGTTACTTTAAAGCAACATAACTTTTACTTTACTTTTCTTCAGCATTGACATTAAAACCACAAAAGAAATAGTATAAACATGTTGGTATCAAATTTTTCTTCATTGATAGAAACCCTAGAAGATTTTTTCCTTCATGTAATTCAACTTTGACCAGACCAAAGAGTCCTGCCTCTTTCTCCCACAATACACACTGTGTTCTCAGTATGTGATTTATGGGCACCTCACTCTCTTGTATGATAGTTCACAGCATCATGGAGGAACTAATTCAGACTTATAGAAAGTTCCTACTCTAAGCTCTGATTTTCAGTAAGTTCTTCCTATTGATCTAAGTTCAGTTCCTGAGGACCACCTAGGATGGACTAAATCTTATTTTTTTTCCAAATGACCCAAATTTGTGAAGATATCTGGTCAAGTTACTTAGCCATTCTGGGTCTGGGTTTACTTATATATGAAGCAGAGATTATTGTTTTAACCTCATGGTGAGAAGATTCCTAGTGTATATAGTAGGTGCTCAATAAACCATGGTATGCCAGATCCAATTAAACTGCCTCCCCATATTCTGTGAGTTTCTGGTCTATGTGACTGCTTGCTTTCTAGGATGATTGCCTGGTGTGATCTATTCTACAGGCTACACAGGAAAAGTTTACTTTCTGTTGACCCACATGGCAGCCCTCCATGGTGGGGGCCATGTCTATTGGGTTCTCTCTTTCTTGGACAACCAAGTGCATTTTGATAATTTTCTTGGTCTCTTTTGTCACTGGCAGTCACAATCAGGTAGTGCCTTTTCTCTCTTCTTCTTTTTTTTTGCTTCCTGTCCCAATGTTGCTTTCATACTCCTGGGACTCTCCAGACCTTGAGGTTCCCACACTTGTCCCTTGGTTCATTTGTTCAGACCAGCAAGACAGGCTGAAGATGAGACTTATGAGCACCAGCCAGCCCACTCCTTTCACCAGAGTTTGTCTATAGATATTGCTCTTGCACCTGTGGTTCTGACTTCCTCTAGTTGGAGAGAAACAATTCTGGGATGAGGAGGAGCTCATGTCCTGTGAAGAACACTATCACTAATAGGAGCCTTTCTTTTTGCCCCCTGACAGTTTTAGAGAACAATAGTTTCAGGCTAGACTCTGAAGATGCCCCATGAGTTTAAGCACTCAGTACTCTTTGTTACAGGGATTCTATTAAAATTGTTCTTCTTTCCCCTTTTCCTTCACTTCCATTTTTGGGAGTTGATACCTATGCTTTTGACTAGTCTATCCTTTGGAGAACTCTGGGGAAGGTAGGTAACTAGTATTATTATTTCCATGATCAGATTTCTCTTCCTCAGGTTCACCAGCCATTGCTTCTGTGGCTAATTATCAACTTTTCACTCGCAAAATAAAACTTACTTTTCTACTTTTTTAATCAGACACTTTAGCTTAGACCTTCCCTTCCACATTTGGCACTGCCTTAGACTCTTCCTTCAATTCTCACTCATCTGATGTTTTATCTATGAAAACATGGAACAGTGAAAGTGTCCTGGTATGTTATCTGTTGGAGGGTATGTGCTTGAAGATTCATAGTGGTTTTATGAGAAAAGAGTTCTAATGTACCTGAAAAATCATGCAGTAGGAAGAAAATTTTTTTCTGTAAAGGTTTAAGTATATTAGACTTTACTGGTCATGGCCATATAATCTCTATTGCCACTAGTGAACTCTGCAAGTGTGATGTGAAAGAAGCCTTTGTAAATGTGTAAATGAAGGGGCATGGTGTATTTTCTAATAAAACTTTACAAAAAAAGGCTGTAATGGTTAATTTGAATTGTCAACTTGATTGTATTAAGAGATGCCTAAGATTAAAAAGCTTCAAGGTGTGTCAATGGGAGTATGTCTAGGAATGATGGGTATGTAGAATAGCAAACTGAAGTAGGGATCCTCCCTAAGTGTGGCAGCACTGCCCAATAGGTGGGAGTCTTGGATGGAATAAAAGTTGGAAGAACAAAGGAGCATTAGCAAATGCAAGCTCTATTCTTCTTGAAGGTGTTCTTGATTGATGCTGATTGATGCTTTGATTTCCTGAGGACATCAGACACTCCCTCTTTTTCTCTTCCAAAGTGGACTCTGCCAGTCATTCTCCAGGGCGTTTCCAGAAGCCTTTGATGGGTAGCATCATGGATCCCCCTTGTTCTGAGGTTTCATCACCAACTATTGGTTCCTCCAGTCTGTAGACAATCATTGTGGACTATTCAGCTTCTGGTTGTCTAAGCCAATCTAATAAATCCTCTCTCTCTCTCTCTCTCTATATATATATATATATATATATATATATAGATATAGATATCCTGATGATTGTGTTCCCTAGAGAATCCAGTCCAATACACAAGTGTTGGGCCAGATTTGGCCTATCGGCTGTGTAACAGATTCAGACACTTGCTCTAAACAATAGAACTATATGATAGCAACCAAAGCATAATGTGGGAAAATGTGTCTGGTCAATACCTCTCAATTTTACCATTTTAAAATTCATTCTATTTTAATTTACTAAAACCACATTGATAGAAGGAAAGATAGTCAGTTTTTAATGAGTACCCCCCCATAAACTGGATTCCAGATTAGTGTTTCCATATGTATAGTATTTTTTATCTTCACAGTTCTATAAAAAAAAAATCACTGTTGTTACTCTAGTTTTTGGGTGAGACAAATAAATGAAGACTCAGAGACAGGTGAATTGTTTGTTTGTAAAAGATAGTGTGGAGATTCAGAAATAACCCCACCCCACTTAACTTGATAATCTATTTTAGAGTATTGTAATTAAGCACCTTCTACATACAAAGGTCTGTGCTGCTGGTTGCATAGAATAGAGAGATGAATAGATGTGGTTCCATTTCAGTTGAAAGTAGAATAAAATATTAGCAAAACAAAACAGGCTCTGATGACCCAAGAGAAGTATAAAGTAATGAAAACATTTAAAGGAGCTGACTATCAGGGGAAAGCAGGGAAGGTGGCAACTAAGTCAAAGAACAGGTATGATTTTGAAAGGTAGAGATGAGGAAGATAGTGAAAAAAACCAAGGAGTGTAGAAGAGTAAGAAACCATGCCCAACTGAGGAGGTTCAGAACCATCAAAGACAAGACTTGCCTTCGTTATAATTTGGCTAAAGGATTTGCTCAGCCCCATCCCTAAAGGCCTACTCTTGAGTTCAGCTCTGACCTCATTAAATGAAGTCCTACTCACCTGATTTTCTCTTGGAAGAGTGTCTCATTGAGTACTGATGATGAAGAATAGAATTCTGATCAATAAAACAAAAGGGTGTACAGTGGGAACTAATGAGCCAAAAGTCAAGTAGGTATTCCAAGAAGGAAATGCAGAAAACAGTTGCAGACCAGAGCTAGAAGGTCTAAGGTAAAGGTATGGGCACTCCACAGTTCATCTTTACTGAATACTGGATGCAGTAAGCAATTGGCCTGTCTTAAGGATAAATACCATTATCAGGTGAGTCTGTAAAAGCAGTGAAATGACTGAATTCATTGGTTAGTTGCCTTTCTCAATTATGTGACACCTGCAATTTAAATAATTATTTGAGGCCAAGTTCTTCCAGTTAGCCCTAATTCTAAAGTTTCCAAGTACAGAATGAAGCAGTTGCTAACAAAGCAATAAAACTGGGTATGTTTCTCTGCCTCAACATCTGTGTTTCTCTCACGGATCCATACTTTGTACCACTCAACCTAATTAAAATACTTTTACACATAACTATTTTTTTAGGTTTTTATATCATTTCAAGAAGAAAGCAAGACTGAGAAATAAAGAAAAATGAGCCATGTCAACAAAAGCATCTGAGCTGTTTTATATATTTGGATTCCTTTCTTGGCAAAACAAAATATTTAAAGTTTTCTCAGCTAATTAGCATTATATATCTATACTAGTAACATAGACCAATAACTGCCTGGGTGCAATTTAAAAAAAATCCTTTCAATATATTTACTTCATATGACATTCTGGGTATTAAAGAATACTTTGCCACCAGAAAAACTGGTCTTAGCTGAGTCCATGCAATGAACATAAATGTTCCAGATTAGAAATTCTTTTGAGTATAATTCTTCATAATTAAACATAAACCAGTAGAGCATTTAAAATATGTTTATCTCTGGATAGAAACCATAATAGCCATGGCCCAAATTATCTGGAACCTAAAGCATGAGACTGAAGCTGAAATGTAAAAAATGGAGTTGGAATATGATATCAAATGCCAACAATGGGACCAAACAGTTTTTCTATGAATTTTTTTAAGCCAGATGTATAGATGCAAGAATGAAAAGGTTAAACAAACCCGATTTCTTTCATTCCACTGACATTGCTGAGACCCCGTGGTTTTTAACCTTTTTGGGGTCACAGACTTTTTTTGAGAACTTGATGAAAGCTTCAGACATCACCCCAGAAAAAGATTGCTTCTCACATGAGCAGCTCTAAAGTAATACAGAGATCAAACAAGAGTCTCAGGCAAGGAGGTTAAGGGGTTAGACTTGAATGTAAACTTCAGGTCTATTTTGTAGCTCACAACTTTCTTTGAGCTGTCCATTTTTTTATATGAATGGTTCCAAAATTTTGGACTCATATTTTATCATATAAACATGTGCTATAAGTAATTCAAATTCATTCTACCTCAAATGTAACATCCTAAATCATTCCATCCACTACCTGCCCCTTTTTCTGGGGTTGCTTACATCTGATCTATCCTTGCTAATCCCTATCCTAGCCAGGTCATTACTATCCTTGTTGAGATTTAGCTATAGTCTTCTCATCAGCATCAATAAATGATAGCTGCAAATATTTTCATCTTTGACTGCAAAGCACTTAGATTTCTTTACTATTTCATGGGTCATATCTGAATTCTTTATTACAATAATGAAGACCCCACACCAAAATCTTGATTCTTATGTTTGCATGAGAATGCTTTCCCTCACGTCTGCATGTCTGCTTATCCTTTCTTAAGAATCTCTTTGGAGGAGTGTGGGAGTGTGGGAGGTAATAATATGTCCTCGCTTTAGGAAAAATAAAAGATAAGAATCTAAAAAAAAAAAGAATCTCTTGACACCTCTCACACTCTTTCCCTGTCCTTTTCCCATTAGGAGAAGCATCCTTTTTATAAAATGTTTTTATTAGTGATTATAGTTATACATGGTAGTAGTGTTCATGTTACATGCCTATAAGTTAACTATGCATTTCAATCCTCATTACCTCCCTTTGCCCCACAACATCCCTCCTTTCAATCCCCTTATTCTACTCTGTTGGTCTTCTTTATATTTATTTAGTTAGTTTTAATTAGTACATTATAGATATATGTAAAACTGGAATTAATTGTGGTATATATGAACATAAATAACTTGCTCAATTTCATTCTGTAGTTCCTCTCCTTTCACATCTCTCCTCCCTACTCCTTAATTCCCTTTATCTACTATACTGTTATCCCTTCTATTTAATGGCATTTCCTTTTTTTCCCAAATTTATTATTTCTGTCTAGCTTCTGCATACGAGAGAAAACATTTGATTTATGACTTTTTGAGTCTTATTTTACTTAGCAGGATGTTATTCAGTTCCATCCATTTATGCACAAATAACATAATCTAGTTCTTCTCTATGGCTAAGTAAAACTCCATTGTGCATACATACACCACATTTTCTTGATCCATTCCTCTTTTTCTGGACAACTTGTCTGGTTCTATAACTTGGCTATCATGAATTTCAAAGCTATAAACATTGGTGTTCATGTGTCTTTATAATATGTTGATGTTAGCTTTTTGGGTTAAATACTGAGGAGTGGGAAAGTTGGAGTATGTGGTGGTTCAATTCCCAGTCTTCTGGGAAATTGTCATATCATTTTTCAAAGTGGTTGTATGAAGTCCCACCAACTATGTATGAGTATACCTTTTCATCACATTCTTGCCAGTATTTCCTAATATTTATACTTTTTAAAATTAATTAATTTATTTTAATTAAGTATATATGACAGAAGAATGCATTTCGATTAATTGTACACAATTGCAACACAACTTTACATTTCTATATATGTACTAATTTATATTCTTGATGATTGACTTTCCAACTGGAGTGAGAAATCACAATGCAATTTTGATTTTCATTTTCCTAATTTCTGAGGCTGTTGAATAATTTTTTATATATTTGTTGGTCATTTATATTTGAGAAGTAGCTTTTTTCACCTGGGTTTCTATGTCATTATAACCTATATCTCTTTTCAAGATCTTATTTTTCTAAAAAGGACAAATTTTAGAAAAAGTCTTTAATGAAGTAAAACTTTAAATACCATAAAACTCAAGCACTTTAAGTGTACAAATAATGTTTTTTAGAAATATGCCAAATTTTGCAACCATCTCCCCAATACATTTTTTCATGTATTTTTTTTAATATGAAGAGTCTATAGTGTTAGGCATCATGATCAGCACATAACTTTCCTAAGTGTAACTATCCTGAATGTGGTAGCTATTTCTATTTTGTGAACTAAAAACATCAGTTTTGGCAATATTAATAATTGAAGTCACAAAACCATTAAGAATCTAAGTCAGAATTGGACTTCAGATCTCCCTGACTACAAGAACCATATTTTAAGTCAATATGACATAATTTTTGTTAAATAAGAAATCCTACTTTAAAATCGTAATCCACAAAATAAAAACTGGATTAGTTTTATCCATTGTTGTATCTGTAATGCCAACACACATAAAAATCAGTCTATAAACATCTGTTAAGTGACTTCATAAATGTACAACCATGTTTCACAATAGGCTTATTTTAGAATTATTCCACTGTTATTTTAGTCCAAATGACAGACTGATGATTGTCTTAGATGTTGGTATAATTGTGTAACTGCCTTGTGGGGGTAAGTGTTTGTTAACCCTATTGTTATATAAAGAGATTATTAAAGCCACTATTTTATGCCACCCTTGAGCTGAATAATCCCTAAAGTTTTTATTTCCCTAATCTATAGCATGGGGTGGTAGTCCTCTATATACACATCTTGAAAAATGATTGAGTAAAATGTGAGAATAAGAGAAAATAGTGAAAAATAGTGGAAAAAGAGGGAAAGAAAAGTTACTAACCATGTTAAGGAAAACATTCACAACTGTTTTCTCTTGTGCTCATGTTTCAGTGTCATACCTATCTTATTTTGCCTTGCAAAGAGTAAAGAATATATGCTTTCATTCTTTTTCTTCTTTTGTACTTCTAAGGATGAAACCCAGGACCTAGTAAGTGCTCTACCTTTGAGCTCAATCCCCGCCCCCTATAATTCTCTTCTGATTGTCCTAAAATTACAGTATTTTTTAAGATAATATGGATCTAGTATAATTATAATTTAACAAAACATTTTTTGTTGGTTGCTTAATTTCTTCTTATCAACAATTAAAATTTCCAAATATCAAGAAATACATAAAGGAAAATAAAGAGGGATTAGGGAGAGAAGAAAGGGAGAGTGGGAAAAGTTATTAAACAAAGAATAGAGAAAGAAAGGGAAAAGAAGAAAGCAAGATAAAAGAAAGGTGAGGAGACAAAAAATGAAGAGAGAGTAGAACAAAAGGAATGTAGAAAAGTTTGAAAGGGAGAAAAGAGGGAAACTGATTTTGGCTGGTATCAGCATATCTTATGCCTTCTACAGCAAATCCTTCTCAACTCTGTCTTTAACTACAGCCTTCAGATGAAGTTGAAGCTGGAAACAGACTCCATCTTGACATTTCCCCAAGTGTTTTACTTCTAAAATGATTGTCTCATACATGGGATCTTCTCTGAGTCCCAGGCATGTTTGAAAGCAAACCTGGTAGCACTGGCTTTCCATTTCCATAAGAAGGCATGGATTTTTGCCTCATGCTATCCAGACATAGAAGGGCGCAGTTCACAACCACACATTGCCAAGAGTATGTGAGGTTTATGTTGCTCCTTGGAAACCAGCTTGCTTATGTCTTTCCTGGTCCTACTCCAGTATGATCTCATGCACTGTAACAGGGATTCTATATCACTCTGCTTGAAGTGGTCCTCGTTAAGGGAACTGGAAGATTGTGCAAGGCCAAATGAATAAGGGCATGATCTGTCTTGGGAGCAAAGGGAGATAATGTTGGAGTTTTCCATCTTAAGTTTAATGTCCATTTTACAAGATAATTGATTAATTATGCAAACCCCCCTCTTTGAATTCTGCTTACAAAGGAACTATACTCTTTATCTGGAAAACCCTACATAGCTATTTTTGCCCAACTACTGTGTTTTTTCAAGATGATGATTTATTCTCTGTTGTGTATTTAGGGACAATGATAAAATATGTCAATAGTTCACAGAAAGAGCTGTTAGTAGTATCAGTATTTCTGTTATGTCTTTAGCTAGCATACTGGCAGACTCTGGTTCAGTAATTCATGTTTGTCACAGGTTTATTGTAAAGTTAAAGTAAGCCATAGACAATATTGTATTTAATTGTGATTAGGCTAGATCCCTATTAACTGGAAATACAAGCATTTCAGAGCATCCAAGGGGGAATTTGGGCTGGGTACGGTAGTGTGTGCCTGTAGTCCCTGTGACTTGGAAGGCTGAGGCAGGCATATTGCAAGTTTGAGGCCAGACTCAGCAACAAAGAGAGACCCTTTCCAAAAATAAATATATAACGTGCTGAGGATCTGGCTTAGAACCCCTGGGTTCAATCTCAAATACCCAAAAAAAAGGACAGCTTCAAGATGTGTGTGTGTGTGTGTGTGTGTGTGTGTGTGTGTGTGTGTGTGTGTGTTTATATCTTACTTTTTGCAAGGAGGAAAGAAAATTGATATGATTTGTATTTTTGATTGTTGCCGTTCTGACTGGAGATGGAATCTCAGTGAAACATCTTCAAGAAAGAAGAAGGTCAACTATGTTTCCTCCATGGTAGTCAGTGATTTTTTTTTGTTTGTTTGAGTCCACTGTGTTTGTATCCTTAGAATATGTGGCATTAAGTAAGAATTCCCAGCACATTTTGAGTCCAATCTTATTCCATAGTCATATAAAAGTGTGCAAAATCAAATATTCCAGATGCCATGTTGCTTTTTCTTTCCTCAAAATTGTCTTCAGAGAGAAAAAAAATTCTATGGGAGGGGAATTTTCATGTTCTCTTCAGTCATCTGGACATTCAAGTGATCTAGTTACAGATACTCCAAGTCAAATGACTTTGATATTTATTACCTATTTCAGCCTTGATCTAATTTTGTGATCTGGTGGAGCTGCCACGGTTTTCAGGAGTTGACTTTCATCATGGACTCCCCACATACCCCACTGCCTCTCTACTCTAGTATTTCTTCCATTCATTTCTCCATCTCATTGGAGACAAACAAATTGCATGTCCTGTAGATCCATGGAGGTGACAGAATCTCTCATCTCTGGACTTTGTATTTGCTAATCTCCCTTGGGGCAAGTGCTTTCTCATTGGGATAATGCTATTTGTCCATTATAATTTTATTTATTAATTAACAGTGAGAGGCTTCTATTGGGCAGATGATGTTTTTAGTGTTTCATAGATCTTAATTCAGCCCTCATGAAATTTTTATTTTCCCAGTTTTAAAGATGATTAACTCACCAGTTTCTTTGTCTCTTTTCACACACACACAAAAAAAAATAGTGAGTAACTTGAGAGAAAGCTGATTATATGTTCACTTTCCTTCACTTAGTATCTGGCACATACCCTGATACCCTAAATAAGTTTTGAAGGAATGAATTAAGTGGTTGTCTGGATCATAAGCCATTCCCACAATTTTGCTTCTTTGGGTTAGCTGGTTCATAATATAAATCTTTTAGATCTCATTTAAGAACTTTTACCTTACTGTCATGTTTCTTATGTTTGCTCCTGGATATTGTGCTCAGGTACATGAAATCTCATTTTATCATCAAATGTTTATTAAATACATATCATTTGGCAGATATTATCCTAGGAACTGGGGATATATTAGTATCTGTGAATAAGATAGACAACAATACCTGCCCTTGGAGACCCTACACATACTAGAAGAAAAAGTAGGCTCAACTCTCCATCAGATAGGCTCAGGAACAGACTTCCTCAATAAGATTGCTAAACTGCAAGAAGGAGATCAGGAATAAGTAAATTGGATGGCATCAAACTAAAAAGCTTCTTCATAGCAAAGGAAACAATCAAGAACTTGAACAGAGAGCCTATAGTATAGGAGAAAATCCTTACCACCTTAGATAGAACATTAATCTCCAAGATATATGAGTTCAAAAAACTTAACACCAAAATAAATAAATAGGACCTAAATAATCAAATCAATAAATGGGCAAAGAAACTGAACAGGCACTTCATAGAACAAGAAATACAAATGGTCAAAAATATATGAAAAATGTTCAACATCTCTAGCAATTAGAGAAATGCAAATTACAACCACACTGAGATTCCATCTCCAGTCAGAATGGCAACAATCAAAAAATACAAATAACAATAAATGTTGGTGAGGATGTGGGGGAAAAGGTTCAGTCATACATTGCTGGTAGGACTGCAAATTGGTGCGACCACTCTGGAAAGCAGTATGATGATTCCTCAGAAAATTTGGAATGGAAACACTACTTGACCAAGTTATCCCACTCCTCACATATACCCAAAGGATTTTAAATCAGCATATTACAGTGATGCAGTCACATCGATGTTCATAGCAACTTGATTCACAAGAGCCAAGCTATGGAACCAACCTATGTTCCCTTCAACAGATGAATGGGTAAAGAAAATGTGGTACATATACACAATGGAATATTACTCAGCCACAAAGAAGAATGAAATTATGGCATTTTCCAGTAAATCTGAGGAACTTGAGAATATCATGCTAAGTGATATAAGCCAGTCCCCAAACCCCAAAGTCCAAATTTGTCTCTGATATGTGGATGCTAACCCATAACAAGGGAGGATGGGTGTAAAATATTGAAATTCATTGGATTAGACAAAGGGGAATGAAGTAAAGGTAGTAAGGATGGGAATAGGAAAGATAGTAGAATAAATTGGACATAACTTTCTTATATTCATTTACGAATATACAACCAGTATAGGTCCACATCATTTTCAACCACAAGAATGGGATCAAAATTGTAATGAGTTGCACCCCATGTATATATAATATGTCAAAATATACTCTATTATCATGTATATGTAAAAACAACAAATAAAAAAAGAAACTCATATTTTAGTTGAAAATCACAGGTTATTTGGGAAGCACACTCAGAGCAGGAGTTCAGGAACCAGGAAGCTTGTTATTGGTTATATTTGGGTCAATGCTCTTGAAAGGAAGAAAAGGAACACAAGACTAGTAGGATGGGGACACTGAGCTTCAAAGCAGGGTCTAAATGATACTAGGAACCCCATCAGAGTTGTCTTGCTGAAATGGAAAGGCTTTTATTACTTTGATTAATCATTGTACCTCAGCTCTCCCAGGAAGGAAATGATCTCAGGCAAGATTACTTGCTGCAGATGAGGACCAGTGTTGGGAGGAGGCTCAGATCCTGGGAAACAGATTTGGAATCCCAGCAGATGAAGGAAGACACAAAATACATTTGAAATAGTAGGCCCCAAATTCTTCCATAGGCCTATTTTATATATGCAGGCCAGACTAAGAAGGCACATTGCCAACGAGTTATGTAAGTGGGTGCATGCTCAGAAGCAAATGTTGGTGGCTTTGTGTACATACAATGAATCAGAATGTTCATGACTTTGGCTACAAATTAAAAACAGCCTGCCAGAAATCTTGATGGGGGCCTAATCATAGCCATCTTGGGCCTGCCTAGCAACTGGCACCCAGCAACTGGCACACAGCCAAAGGCTTTCAGATGAGAAGACAGGAATTTGACAGCACATCACCACATCCACTATGCTGCATGTTATACAGTTCCAACATAGGTATATTTAAATAATACAAGTCTAAATCCCAAATTAATGAGTTTTTGTCTCCTTTTTATTTATTTTTGGCAAGAAACTGTTCAAAAAACCTGAGACCATTTTTCACATTTATGTATTCTGAGAAATAAGAACATTAACATATTGACTATCATATAGAGAACTACAAATAATATAGAAATGTAATGGTTTCCATTTTACACAATTTTACTCCTTTCAAGAAATACAGTTTTTTAAAGTAAATGGATCCTTTAAATCTCTTTTATAAAGGCAGTGAGGAAAATAATTGCATTTTGATATTATTTAAGGCTCCCTGCATAATAATCAATATTATTCCTGGGACTGGTGTCTATATATTGTTCATTTATGCTCAGATCTTCTCGGAGGAACAGCTGTCCATTCCTCTTATTGAACACAAATTTAAGTCTCAGCCCTATAAAAGTTGCTAAGATGTGGTCCTTGACCTTAAGGAATTCTCAAGTAAGAAAACTCTCATCATCAAGGTAAGGCCCAAAATTTCATCCTTGAAAACATCCAAATCTCTCAAAATAACTTTTCCACTAAAGAAGCCAAATCCCTGTACCCCAAAGATATTGAATCCTAAATTATGTGATGTATTTGAATCCTCTGAGATGAAATCCAAACCATCCCCTGGCTCCACACGAGAAATAAGGGTGCTGCAGGAGCCCCAGGTTTTCTTTGAAGATAAAAGGGTAAAGGCTCATGTCCCTTGTCTCTTGTTAATCACCATCTTGCCGACTGTGGTTACTGAGGAGTTAAATTCCTTCAGCAGGCTGAGACAATATTTTCCAAGTGAAAGCAAGTTTTGTTTTGCTTTTGCGCCTCTTCCTCATCAAAAGCTGTCCTCAGTTCCCAGCCGTGATATGCACACAAACAACCATCTGGCCACAGCTTCTGTGTCCAAGTGGAAACTCTGGCATGAGAAGTCCAAGGGCTCCTCTTACCTCTTATAAATTACAATGTCTGTGTTAGAAGTTTCCCCATCCCTTCCACTAGAAGTGCAAGAGCTGTCATTTTCTCTTCTTCTCGTGCATGATTGTTTACAGTGGGAACACTTATATCAGGCATATGGAAGGGGACTAGTAAGCTTAAACTCTAAGAATGACAAGTTGCTGCCATGGACACAGAGTAAAGTTCTCAAGGAGAAAGGTAGAAGCTTCGTGGCAAGGTTAAAGCTGTGGAATGGAGCCAGAGGCATGTTCATTTGCTCAGAGAAGCCTGCTGGGTGAGTACTAACTAACCGTGGTTCGAGCCTTAGCAAACAACCCATCCCTCTCTTTTTTCTTGCCCTGACCAAGCCTGGTGATGAGGTTAGCAATAACAATAGTTAATATTTATAGAGTGCTTATTATGTGTGTTGAGTGCTTTATAAGCATTATCCTATTAAATACTCTTAACCACCTTGTGAAGTGGTTATAAATATTACCTCACTTTAAAACTTTGAAATCCTGGCTTCAAGAAGGTGAGTCACTTGTCCAAGGTCACATAGCTTGTTCAGTCTATTTCCCTGTGCTCTGTAAATGGCAGGGATGTTGTAAGTTATTGGATGACGGGAATCATGAATTGTTCAGCAGTGAGTCTTCAACATTCAGCACAGATTCTGGCTCACAGAAGACACTAAAAATTGTGTGGAGTGAACATATGATAAATCTACAGGTAATAAACAGAAGGCAGCCTGGATTTTCCTCTAAAACCCATGGATCTCTCCAAATATTTTTCTTGGAAGTCATCTGCACCTCCAGGAATATGGCAGAGAAAAATGCTACTCCTTCACTGACCTCTGCTAGAACTACTTTCACCCCTACAGAATCTGGCCCTTCTTGCCTGGAAATAGATTAAAATTAATGCTGGTTTATGTTGCCTTCAGTTTTCCCTTTAGTCATGTCGTTGGCTTTACTAACACTCCCTCTTTGTTCTGCCTGTTCTATCCTGTCCACTTTCAATATTCAGCTCAGGTCTTATCTGCTCCAGAGAGTAACCACCACCTACTCTCTTTTGCCTCTACAGTGATTACAGTCTCCCGAAAGCCAGTTGGAATGCAATGATTGCCAGGACCCCAGTGGAGTATGTTGAGAAGCTGGGGGCTTAGGTCTACTGGATAAAGAGAACTTCAGGTACAGGCACAGTTCTATATCTTGGACTGTCCCTGGGATATTGGATAATAATGACTCAATGGTCCAAGCCTTTGGTCTCTCTTCCTTCATGGCAGACATGCCCTTCTTTTCTCTGCCTCATTTGTTTGGTAGGGTTCAATCTGTGACTATGAACATAGACACCATCTTATAATCAGAATATTTCTTTGTATTGAGATATCACTATCTGCATTGCCATTCAAGAGGTTACTGTGCACCAGGCAGTTTTCTTTCATCATTGCACAAGTCTCATTCTCAAAGAGCAGGACCAGCCTAAACTGAAACCAAGTATGCTAGCTTGTCAGGCTGGGGTTTTAGGGAGACCAGGCAGGGCTGGTGGGTGCCTTCTTCCTGAACCTTTTGTCTTCCTTTGTACAAATTCCTAAAGTCCCACTCTTAACATTTCCTTTTTAACATGTGATTTCAGACAGAGCCAGACATTTAGGCTTTGATGATCATATTATTATGTCTCCAAGAGTTTTCTACTGGATTGGTTGACCATCCAGAAACTCTAACTCTTGGGATGCTGGTAGATTTTACTTTTTCTTCTTAGTTGACATGTCTGTGGCTTAGGACTACGGTCAGTATAACCTCTAGCTGAATGTGACCTGAGCCCCATAGTTCATGAAGGGTTTTCAGAGGACCTTGGATAAGAGAATTTTTTCCTCATTTTGCAAATGAAGAAACTGAGACATAAGGAAACCAAGTTTTTGGACTAAGGTCACAGAGCTAGTAAATAGAGAATGGACATGTTCCAAGTCCACAGCTTTCTTGTTGCACAGTTCCATTATATGAACATTCCCTCCAATGGTGCTAACTACATTAGAATTACCTAGGATGCTTACTAAAAAGGCCTATACGAAAACCTCACCCCAAGTGATTGTAATTATATTGGTGTAGGAAAAGGTTGGTCATCAGTATTTTTATGTTCCCTATTTCTAATATGAGGCATTTATCTGCAGTCTTTATTTTCATGGTATTTGGTGAGCCACAAAGAACTCTACAAACTAAAGGCAGCATAAATACTAGCAATATCTTTTTTGCAGCAGTTGTTGAAAGTCAGGACATTAAACTATGGCATCCTTAAAGCAGTAAATTTTCTATGGATACACAGGCTTCAAAATTCAACTCTTCTGTCATTGTAGCAGACCATTTTCCACTCAAGGCTGCATGCTGTCCCAATCAAAATTAAAGGTGAAGGTTATCACCTTTAACTGTCCAGCTGTTGGTGTTTATAAAGCTGTTTGTGCTTCTGCATTTGCTGTGCCATAAAAATGATTTTTACAAGGCCTATCACCAGCTCACTTTAATATCTGACCAGATGCCCAGAGGAAAAATGTTAACTACTTTACAGTTTATCCTTTCTAAGAAGTTCTATGGTAAAAACATATTTTCCAATGAATACATTCCTATCTTTCTCTAGGTTTCAAGCATAAAACTTTAGATGATCAGTGGCTTGGACCCAGATGCAGAGCCCACTAACTATTGGCCAATGAGGCCAGTTTTCTAAGCAGTCCCAGATGGGTTGCTGACATCCAAGGTGCCTGTACCTCTGAGCTTACCTTCATCTGAACCCCACTGCTTTCTCAGGTGTTCTCAGTTTGAGTAAAAGGACAGGGTCAGTGCCGTTGTTACCCCCTCGCCAGCAAGGAGGACACGACACAGGATTCTTCTCTCAGCAGTTTATTCAGGCCTTTAATTATGTGTCTCTGGAAGCTTCTTTTATTATTATTACTACTTCTACTTCTACTACTACCACTACTACTACTCCTACTTCTACTTCTACTACTACTACACCCGAGCGCCCCAGCCTTGATAAAGCACATCAAGTCCCAATGCAAAGCCGCCACGTGGATCTTTCTCACAGGGTGTATTACAGCTACTACGTGCCAACTCTCCCAAAACAAGGAGTTGTTTAACACAAACCACAGCGGAGCCAACGCCATCTTGTAATGGCGACCAAGTCTGCATAAGCGGCAGAAACAGCTCACCACAGGTCAGTTCTCCTTTCTGTGTCTCTGGTGGAAGATGGATCTGATGTGCTGAGAAATTTACAAGGAAAATTAAAGAGAGGAGGGAGACTTTCTTCTTAATAATTAAAACCCAGTTTTATAAATAAAATCTAGAAGCTTCAATTAATCAGAATTCTCGTCTATTTCAGTAGGGAGAAACTCTAATAAGATAAATTGTTAAAGCATTTTTTTTAAACAAAAATAAATCCTTCTTGTCTGTCCTACATTCCATTAGGTCACAAGAATTTGAAGACAGGGACAGTCTTTATTCAGCTTTCTATCCTTCTCATCTAATACAGTTTCTGAGATAACTTTGGATTTAATATATTTGGTTTTAATTAAATTTTGTTTTCACCAAATAAACATGCTCATAGTTTCAAAAAAAAGAAAACAACAAAGTCAATGATATTTTCAGGCATTATAATGAAAAACACTGGCCTTCTGCTCTGTTCCATTAATTCTAATTCCACTATTATGTAATTTTCAAATATTTTGATTTTATTCTGGTATTTTTCTTTCTTATTTCTAAATAATAAATTGAGATTAATTTTCTTGATTTCTAGATTTTTAGCAGTTATTTATTCACCTTGCTTTAATTTTAGAATTCTTTATTGACCTGTTGTAATAGACGAGAATTAATTTATTTGTAACTTCCTTTTCCCCTGACTGTTCTTATCCTAACTCTCCCTTTGAACATAGTTATGTCTCAGTTTTGTCAGTCATTTACAAAGCTTTGTCCATGTAAAAATGTTTGCCTCAAAGCAAAGGGTATTCAATGATAATGTTTTATTTTTTACATGTTTTGTTTTTCTTTGAGGTAATTGGCCGTTTCTTTTTTATTTGCTAAAATTGTGTATAAAATTTTCTTTCTTTTTTTTTGTAGTGCTGGGGATCAATCCTAGGGTCTTGTGCAAGCTAGGCAAGTGCTCCACAGATTTCTATTTATGAGACCTCCCCAATAAATATTCTACATACTAACCTCTATCTTAAAGAACCTCCCTGTGACAAATTGCAATAGGACCCATGTTGTTTGGATGTTGAATACTTTCTTTATTGATCATGACTGGGCAGCTGGGGGACCCTAAGTGATGTCATTATGGAATCATATGTCCTTCCACTGAGGATATTTAATTGAATAATTTTTTTGGTAATTTTCTTCCTATTATTTCCTTTTTTTCCTTTTTCTAGATTTCTTTGTAGAAAGTTAACCTGCATTAATTATTTTCTTATTATCACGTCTTTTTCCTCCAATTATATTTTTAAATTTTTACTTCTGGCTTAAGATTTCCTTCACTGATCTTTGGCTTAAGATTTTCCCTGGCTTTAAGATTTTCTGGCTTAAGATATCCTTCACTCATCTTTGGATAGTTTAATAAGTTTTTAATTTCATTGTCATATATTCATTTCTGAATTATCTTCTTAATTCCATTACCTTTCTCCCTTTCTCCTTTTTCCTTTTCTCTTTTCTCTTCATGGTGACATATTTTTATTTCACTGGTATAATATTTTTATTATCTTCTAGAGTTTGCTTTAATTGATCATTTCCAGGTCTATAGGTACAGTTTAAGCTGAAAATTAACTCTGAGCCCAGATTGTAAACACATTCAAATGCTATGACTTTATTCTATAGATAGTATGAAAATCAAATAATGGAATTCACGTATGTCCTTAGCACTGAGGCTAGAACATAGAAAGTATTCAAGAAATATTAGAACAGGAAAAGAGGAGAGAGGGTATAATATTCGTGGTAGCTCAAATAAGAGGCAGTGTTACCTTGAACTAAATGATAACATTTAATATGAAATAAAAACAAGGAACAGAGATGTTTTAGAATACATGATGAATCATCTTGTGTTATAATTTCATCTATTGTTTCTGATTATCTGTAATAAAATCTACTTAATTACATTGTTAGCTTCTTCAGGGAAAGATAATATAAATTGCTATGTACAAGAGGGATATGACCAGTATTTTCGGCCTCTTACATCTAAGATTAGCATTATATTCTACAGCATCACCCATTATCACCAGCATTATATTTTATTCTAAAATCCCTAGATATCTATGTCCCTATTTCCTACTGGGTAAATGTGTAAAGATATATATTATATATATATAATGTATAATGAGTTTAGGGTGGTTAATGAAAAATAGAACGCACTATTTCTTCCCTGCATCTTCCTTTTTTATTAATTAATTATTATGTGACATCCATTAGTTAAGGCACAATATAAAAAAAATTCCACTGTTCTATTCTATTAGCTTTCATCCTGGGAAGAATTTCTACCGCTAATCAGGCTTTGGCCACCATGTATAAAAGCAGTGTCTCCAATAGCTAAAATATGGAACCAACCAAAATGCCCTTTAACAGATGAATTGATAAAGAAACCATGGTCCATATACACAATGAAATATTATTCAGCCTTAAAAAAAGAATGAAATTAGGGCATCTTCTCATAAATGGATGGAATCGGAGAATATTATGCTAAGCAAAATAAGCTGATCCCAAAACACAAGAGGTTGAATATTTTTTCTGATATAAAGATGCTAATTTGCAATAAGTGGGGGAGAATAAAGGTATTTTGACTAGAAAAATGGGAGTGAAGGGAAGGGAGGGCGTGATGAGGGTAGGAATGATAATAGAATGAATCATATATTATTACCTTATGTGCATATATGATTACATGATCTGTGTAACTCTACATCATGTACAATCAGATGAACGAGAAGTTAAACTTCATTTATGATAAGTCAAAACTGCATTCTACTATCATGTATGACTAATTCGAACAAATAAAATATACTTATAAAAAAGTAGTGTCTTACAATCTATAACACAGTTCTGCTGGTTGAACCTGCCTAACACCTGCAGGTTGATCAGTTCCATGTTCAGCCTGGTAGGTTCTTCATTCATGCTTTTGTGCTTATGTGTTCCTTGCTTCTATCTACCTCTTTGAACTCATTTGACTGTGAACTTCTGGCAGGGTAAGAGATGACCTTTCATTTGTATATCTTTCTCTTCAGTTTCTCAGCTTCTGACTCCTTTCATTGCCAAAAATATTATTCCTCTCATTGTAGGAAACCCATGAAGATTGTTAAAATAAAAATTTTAAACAAACAAAACATGCCAGCAGAGAGGGCCAGGGAATTTGCTACGGGAATTTGAAAAGGAGATTTCACAAAGCAGCAGAGCTATCCAAAAACCAATGAATGGGTATGTACAGCCCTGAAACAGATGAGGTAGAAACATGATTATAAAATTTGTTCCCTCTGGGGACTAAAAAAAAAAATCACCTGCATTCTCTAATTATTAAACCTTTCTCTTAGTAAAATAAACATAACATCTTTCTTTCTCTACAACCCTGGACTAAAGGAGCATAAATGGGATTGCATGTGTGAAAGCAATCTGAACTATTTGGAAGTCAGGAATGTAAGTCTCAAAGCATGGTATTATGATTTTCTTGCTGAAATTTGGCATTTAAAATAGTGACCTAAATAACATTATTTGAAGTCAAAGGATTAATATTTTTCATTTATGATGATCTTTTAATTGCAAGAAACTAAAGGTTTATAAAACATTGGTTCAGAAGATCACTAAAAATGAGATTGCATGCTTTTTACATTATTTTTCTTACTTTATTAGTCAGGAGAGACTAAATTAATGCTCTGGTAACAAACAACCCAAGACCTCAGTGATTTAACATCTTAAATTATTTCTTACTAATGCAAAATCTGGTGAAAGTCCAGGTAGCTCTCTAGGGCAGCTGCCAGAGCAGTAATTTTGCAATCCATGCTACCCTGGTTTTGTGGCTCAACCATCTTATTGTGAGACTTTCTCCCTGTTTGCTGGAACAGGGGAAAGAGAAAATGGAAAATAATGCAGAGGTTTTCACTATCTCAGCCTGGAAATACCTTAGTCTATTTCATTATCCATTGGTCTAAGTTAATTAGAACTGAATGGCCCAAAAGTGCTGTAAATTATAGTGGAAAAGGAGAATTGGGTATTGGAGAGAAGTAATAATGTTCCCCATTCTAACATACTTATTATACTGCTGGCACCTGCTCCCAATTCCATGGATCATAAGGCATAACTAAAAAAGATGACAGGAAATTCAGCACCAATAACTGATTTTTCAGAAAGGAAAGCTCAGGCCTCATGTCCAAGAACATGAGGTCAGAAATGATGAGTGAGGGCTAGAAGCCAGAGACCTTGACTCCTAGTCTAGAGCTTCTACTCCAGCAGCAGTCCCCAAGTGCATGATAGATATATCTCTCATACAAAATTATTTCATGGTTAAATTAACTCATCTACAACAGTGTTAAACTCTAGCATAAACAAAGTTATGTACGTCCATTTGTAACATAACTTCTCAAACCCTTCAACTTAGTACAATACATTGTGGATTTTGAAGTGTTAAAACATTAAGAAATTATTGACAATTTCTGAACACAGGAAGCCTTGCCTCATTTCCAACATTTATTATTTTTCACAGCATCTTACAAGTGAAGTCCAGAAAATGTTACTTTATCACATTATACTTGCAAAACTGTTATGCAGGCAAAATTAATTCTAAGTGTGGTAGTTTTATTGACATTAGTTAATGAAGAGGTATGTTTTTATCTTCACCCTTCCTTAGACATCCATATTTTTCAGACCCTGATTTTGAGAGTTTCTCATTCATACTTATTTCCATTTATATAATAAATATTTAGTAAGCATACACTCTATGCCAGTTTATCTGTTAATGTTAGAGATTTAATAATGAGCAAAATGTAGTCTATATTTTTATAATGAATACATGGACTAGAGTAGAGATAGGTTCTAAACAAATAATGTAGCTAAATGTTGTTAGTTTTATTATCAACCTAATAATGTTATTCTATGTGAGCACAAAATAAGTAAGAGAAAATATACTTTGTGAATTAAAAGTCTTAGGAGACTTCCACTGTGTCTATTATAAGTCCCCTGCATCCTTTATTTGAAAAAAATATCCTGGATATCAATGATGCCTTTTACTCTGATTCCAGTTGTCTTGCATTGTATCCCCTTTGGCCTACTGAGATAATACACAATGTCTTGTGCAATCTTCTTAGATAAATCATGCATTTTCTCCCCCTCCCTGCTCCTGACATTTGCAGATTTGATCAGCCTTCCTTCTATATTTTCATCCAAATCCCTAACAGAATTTTGCTCAAGGCAAGGCCAATGACCTACATACAGAACTACTCCCATTAATAGAAAACTTTATACCACTAGAGAATTATCTTATGACCAAAATAAAAAAACACTTTAGCCTAAGTTAAAGGCCCCAAAGAAGCAAGAAAACACTTAAAACAATTCTAAGGGGACTACTGCCTTCCAATTACTCTTGTAGAATTTTGCGTCAGAAGAGGAAAACACTGTAGTTGTTACTAAGCTTTCCTTTTTACATCTTTTTTTTTGCTAAATATTAATTTATCCCCTGCTAGGATGCCAGATATAGTGATAGGCATGCTAAGGACATACAAATTAATTCCCACTGCAACCCAATAACCGAGGTAATCCTGCCTACATTTTACAGGTACAGAAACCAAAACAATAATAATTTACATGCTTTATCCAGAGACATGGGGCCAACAAGTAATTAGCCAAAACTGAATCTGAATTTTCCTGATTCCCATATCCAAATAGTTTTCATCTCTGACATATCATGCTTTCTCAGCATACATATATGCCAACCATTCTATTAACGCTTGAGCCCTCTTGTTTTAATACTGACAGGAGCCTTCCAATGACCTCAGGAAGAGATCTCCTACATGTATTCTATGCCAGTGATTCTTAAACTCATCATTATTAAAATCATCTGGGATATTTAAAAAATTACATTTTCAAGCCCAAATTTAGATAATTTCTATTCAATAGGCCTTGAATGTGGCTGAGGGAATTGTATTTTTAATAAAGTCTCCAGGTGATCTGATGTCCAACCAGGTTTTAGATCACTGGTTTACTCACATATCATCAGAGCTTTGTTTTTAACATGTGGTTATTAAGTTAATCCACTAAGCATGAGAATTCCTGGTTGTTGGCAGATATTTCACAAGGAAGAGTGGACACTGCTACTGTTCTGATAGCATCCATGCTAAGGTTCTAAAATCCAAAATTGAAGAGTATTTTCTCTGTTGGGTTAAGCTTTTAGTTTTTAATGTAACATTATTTGAGTGCCAATATATTATTGGGTCTGGTAATCAGTTTTGACTTACATCCTCTCTCTCTTCAGGAATCAGACGTACATCCAAGAGCCAGACCTGAAAAAAAGCCAAATAACACTTGCTGGAGGTTGGACTTCCACATAACACATGATGGAGGTTGGAAATAGATTCTGAGATGCAGTTTCTGGGATAATTATGAAGAAGTGTTGTTGGATTCATTCCTGTAAAATGGAAATAAAAGAAACAATATTGTGCAGAAGAGGAAGCTAAGCTGTAATATGGACTCATTGATAGAATCACCTGATCCATTGGGTAGCTTTGGAACAGTCCTTCAGACTTATCCTGAGTTGGGTTGAGATGAGCAGATCTTTATATACTCTCATATATACTGGTCATTGGAAGTAGGTTGTCCCAGAAGTGAACACAGCTTTGGAGGAGGTACCTCTGCATAGCTAAAGCAATTCTTGATGAAGCTGACAGCTCAGGGGCTACCTGTACTCACAGGAAGTGGGACAGCCAGTCCTTCACTGAAGGGAAAACTTGGAAATGCATAACTATCATCCACCACAGAGGTTACCATTCTACTACTATGTAAGACAATTTCAATGACTAATGGTTTTGTTTTGGTATCTGTCTCATGTATTCTCTAAAATGTAATTGTTTAGAATACATCCTAACCCCTAGTTTTCTTTTTGTTCTAATGTTCTCACCATAAGAATCCAAATCTCTAGTTTTCTATCAGAGTTGTCCTATTTGTACAAAAGACTGGATCTGAACATTCAGTCTTGGACACAATATAGACTTCGGATAAACTCTCTGATACACATTACTTTCTTGTGATTCTTTAAAGACAGAATTCTTTTTCCTTGTCTACTTCTTTCTGTTAAATAACAATGGTGACCTAAAAAAGAAAGAAATTACTCAAGAGATTATTGCACAATTGACTCAAAACTGGTCAATCTTGAATCCATGACACGCTTAACAAGAGTTCAATTTTGATGCTACATATTTATTTTTACTTTTTGGAATGCCTTTAGCTGAACATAACCAAAAAATAATGGCTGAAAAATAGAGAAATCTATTGGATCAAAGAATTGGAAGTTCAGAGACAGGGATTGCTTCATGATCCATTAGTTCAACAGTCTTCAAGAATCTAGTTTCAATCAATTTTTCTGCCTGGCTACTTGGAGTATGGAATTTCCTTCTGTATCTAATGCTTTTATGATGGCACCAGTAGCATAAGAACTATTTCATAATACGTGTTTTCTTGGTATTAGAGAGCTTCTTTCCTCCGTATCTTGCTGTAAACAATGAATAAAGAAACAAAAGATCCCAAAATCTTTCCTTTGATTGAGCCAACCTATATTATGTATCTTTTCTGAATCAACATTAAACATTGCCATATACAGAATTACTTATATCTGTTACTCAGTCACTCACTGGTAAGGAAAAGAGTTACCCTAGTTGAGTCAGACAAATTAGGCCCATTCTGAGATGGAGTCTTTTCCAAAGACAAATGACTGATATATAATGAGGCAGAGGCAAATGTATATTAGTAGGTCAATTACAATTTCCAATAGAGAACTTGAATTGCTCAACATTTGTTTAATGTCCCTTTTCACATTTTTCCTTCAAAAATAATTTAATAATAACATGAAAAAAATATTACAAAGATATAAAGAATAAAATAAAGAATAACTATATAAACATCATTCAACTTGAGAAAATAAAGTCCACTTTGTTTTATATTTCTCTTCCTAGAGATAATGAGTTTTCTGAAAATGTTTAATATTTCCATGTATTTTATTTTTTTCTAGATAGATGTTTATTCCTAAAATATATGGTATTTTTATTATATGTAAGTACTATACAAGTGACAATCATTCTATTTATCTTTATATCTATCATATAATTCTATAAATGCTTTAGTCTCATTATATTATTAATTTTACACACCAAGTGTCATCAACCAATCTGCAGGTCTGGGCTCAGAGAACCATGGGTAAAAAGAGAAAGAAGATGGTCTCCCACTTCAGCCCTTTGGTGAGATGGCATCACTATGTCTGAGAAGGAAATTTCCAAAGCAAAAATCCCTAAAAGTGAGCCATAGAAGATAGGAGAATAAGGAAAAGATGCTTATATTTTATCTATGAAATGAAAAATAAGTCCTATATTAGGGACAATATCATTTAAAAAGTAACAGTTATAGTGGACTATTTTTAAAATATTTTTATTATATTTTGATGGACCATTATTTTATTTACTTATTTATATGTGGTTTTGAGAATTGAAACCAGTGCCTCATGCATGATAGGCAAGTGCTCTACCACTGAGCCACAACCCCAGCCCCATAGTGGATTATTAAATGTGAGCTGGGAACATAGGATGGTTAAAGATGGTAAAGTAACTATAGGGCAAACTAGCAAAAGTTTAACAGGAGGATCAGAAATGGAATCTAGGTAGGTCACTTCAGATATGGGTTATTGTCCAAGTCAGAGTCTGTCAAAACCAGGGCTAGAAATCAGGCTGAAGGATGAAGGAAAATCAAAGACCTGCCAGTATAAAGAAGTTTTGCAGATCTATGTCTTAATTTCTTTTTTTTCTTTTTGTTTTATACTTCTTTTTTTAATGTATCAGCACTCCTTTTAATGTAACAGCTATGATAGGAGATGAAGCCCCGGTGAGAAGGTAAATGGACACCCAAACTCTGATGATAATAAAATTCAGATGATTTAATGACATTTGTAGCACTATTTCAATGGTTCTGTCACCATCTTTTCTCCGGAAGTATAATCCAGAAGTGGAAGGGCTAGGCTTTTATCCTTTCCTTTCTTATTCTTTATCCAATAAAGAGAGTGAAGATTCATGATGATGACTACCTGATCCCTACAGTATCTCTGAACCGTGGGCATACCACCCTGCTTCACCTCTCATCCACCTCAAGCCACCATCATCTCTCTGAGCATATGTAGCAATATTGTGTTGATTGCCCTGCTCCTTCTCTTGTTGCCTCACTCTAGCTGCAGTAATATTTTTGTTCTCTCTTAAATAAGTCCAGTTTATTTAGGCCTCAATATTTTTGCCATATGGTTTCTGAATAGAATAATTATGGGGTAAATTGATTGGTGTTTGTTTTCTATATTTTTTACAATCTTGTCACCTCTCATATTTCTTCTCTTATGTGGATAATCGATAATGGTAATACCATGATTCTGGCAGGTATTTTAGTAGAAAAAAGAGACATTTAAAATTCAAGCTTTTAAGTTTTGTAGAAGTAAAATCCACTGAAGAGATAATTAAGGTTTATGAGAGAGAGAGAGAGAGAGAGAGAGAGAGAGAGAGAGAGAAAGAGAGAGAGAGAGAGAGAGAGAGAGAGAGAGAGAGAGAGAAATCATCTTTAAAGGACATCTTATCTAATAAAAAATATTGCTTCCACTTGAGAAGATTAGAGATGTTGTGAATCTCAAGAGCCAAAGAGCTGGAAAACCTTTGGCTTGGGGCTGCCAAATGGTAGCAGAGTTTCCTTACTTAAAGAAAGTATCACAAGATCTACCCTTGGTGTGACGTAGTTGTGACCATGGCATATTAGAGGGTCAAATACTTCTTCCCACATTTTGGGAAACATACCATATTGTATTAGTTTTCTAGTGCTGCTGCCACACAAAATAAGGCAGACTTTGGAGCAAGTAGGTCAGGAATTTATTTTCTCAGTTCCACAGATTAAGTCCAAGATTAAAGTGCTGCTTGAGTTAATGTCCTCTCAGGTCTGTCTTCTCAGCTTTCAGATGGCCGACTTCGCATGGTCTTTTCTTTGTCCCTGTACATGTGTACTAATCTCTACTTCCTATAAAGACAACAATCATACTGGATTGAAGTTCACATTGATAGGCTCATTTTAATTTAATTACCTCTTTAAAGATCTTATCTAAAAATACAGCCTCAATGCTGAGATATGAGAAGATGAAAACTGGAGATGAGAACTTCAACATATGAATTTGAAGGGATGTTAAGTCATCCCATAAAACTCATAGATATTCGGGATTCTAGATATAGTGGTGTTCTACTCAGGGTTTCATCACTGTGAGAAAAAAAAACGTGACAAGAACAACTTAGAGAACAAACAGTTTATTTTGGCAGATGGTTTTAGAGATCACAATCCATGGTTGGCCAACTTCATTGCTCTGAGCCTAAGGTGAAGCAGAACATCTTGGAGGAAAGGCATGATGGAGGAAAGCTGGTCATCTCAAGGCAGCCAGGAAGCAGGGAGAAAGACAGAAAAGAGTCAAGGACAGCTATAGTTCTCAGCCATGCCCTGCATGCCAACAGTTACCATTACCATCCAGTAGTTCATCTATCAATGGGTTAATCCAGAAAATGCATTAATATACTGATGAGGTCAAAGCCTCAATTTTTGCATAAAAGTCCTACCTCTGAACCTTGCCAAATTGAGGATCATGCTTTTAAAACATGAATTTTTCAGGGGGCATCATTTCACATTCAAACTATAAGAGTAAGCATGCCCCAAAATGATGGAGAAAGAATTTCATTAGCTATGTAGCATATGGGCGCAACACATTGATAAAAGATATTGATAATAGGGGAATGTTTAGGTTTACTAATATAAGGAGACTATTTTTCACACCAAGTTTGTCATCAGTTCTATGTGTCCCAAGATAGCAATGCACAAGGAGCTATAAGAATATTGATGAAAGGTTTCCAACTCAGTATCATGTTGGTTGTTGTCAAGGATTTTCTGGAAAATGACCCAGAGACACTCATATGCAATGCTATTTTTGTCTGTCAGGTGCTTATAAAATATTTTACAATGTCAGGCAAACTATCTTATTGATAACAGTACAAACCTGGAGAAATTTCCTTTGTAGGTATAACTTCTAATTTTAAATATGTAAGATAGAAATTATTTAATAATGGTTTATTTATGTGTATTTATAAATAATTAAAATCTTGAGTTTGAATGTAATAAGCTGGTGGGCTGTAGTTGGTGAAGATATATTTTATGCCTTCTTATTTTCAGCAAAAGTTTGTGACATAGAATATAAGTCCATGGAGTTTTAAATTTTAATTTAGTTATTTATGCATTGTATAGAACAGTGCCTGAGACTAATAGGGATGGACAAAACTGGAAAATGGGCAGAAGAGCAATAACTATTAAGGAGCAAGAAAGTAAGTAGAAAGAAGTGAGAAGCTGAGGAAGAAAGAAGAGTGAACATTTTGCAAGGAGAAAGAAAACAGGAATCAGGTTCAAGTGGCTGGCCAGTTTCCTCTCATTTTCCCATCTGAGAAGAACACGTTGTGGCTCTTGGGAACCTGCATCTGTTTCTCTTGCAGAGTTAACATATACAGTGAGCAATTCCATTTTTGCTTCCTGGGAAACTTGCTCTTTCTGAAAACATCATTGATTTTCCTCTCTTTCACAAGCAAAAACCGAACAGTTGTGTCTTATTTACATTTCTCTTTTCATGCTCATCATCCACACTGTCAGATCTTAATGAATTGGATTTGGTAGGAGGCCTCTGTTGTTACAGTAGCTGCCTCCATGCTAATACTCATAAACAAATGCCTTGGCAAAGTCACTGTGGAACAAAAGGGGAAGAAAACACATTTACTTAGGAAGATGTGCTAATAGCCTCTTAGAAATAAGATATATACCCCTTTATAGTTCTGTGCTGTCAGTGCATTAATTTTACTTAGGAATATACAGAAGTGCTTTGGGGTAAAGCATATTTACACTTGTACATGAAAAGCACAATTCAGGTGTAAATGGCACTCATGAGTGGATCCTTTCTACTTAACATTGAACTACTCATTTGAAACTACTCATAATTGAAACTACTCATTTCAACTCCATGGCAGGGAAATGTTAACATTTCCAAAATGAGGAAATGAGCATTGCTTTATCCAAATTTACACATTGCTTCTTAACCACTGAAAGAAACTATCCAAATAGTCATTTATTACTTTAAATTACATAGGGTTTTTATAGTTCAAACTGCTCACCAAACAACTTCTTTTAACATTGTGCCAAATTATTACCTTGTGCCAGTATAAAGGATACCTCCCAGAAAAACAGACTGATCAACTCCTGAACTTCTTATGTGTGTATAAAGGGGATTTGTACTAAAACCTATCCTTGTTTTAAAACAAATGAAATACAAATTTTACACAAATAAATTGGAGTCATTAGGATGTTTTTTACTTAAACTTTCCTTTTAAAAGCTACCATTTAGAAATACTGGATTATAGCAAGTTTTAAATTGCTTTTGCATTGAAGCTCCCATACACACCCAGGTTAGAGGGACCTCCCCCCTGGAGGGGGGAGTGGTCTCTACCTTGGGTGCGGTATTGGTGTGGGGAACTCCCCACATACACACAGGTTAGAGGGACCTCCCCGCTAGACCAGCGAGTGGCCTCTACCCTGGATGCGGTAGTGGTGTGGGGAGCTCCCCCACCCCCGACACCCAGGTTAGAGGGGCCTCCCCACTGGAGGCGGGAGTGGCCTCAACCCTGGGTGCAGATTTGGTGTGGGCAGCTCCCCACCTACACCCAGGTTAGAGGGGCCTCGTCCCTGGAGTGGGGAGTGCCCTCTACCCTGGAAGCTATAGTGGTGTGGGGAGCTCCCCCTGACACCCAGGTTCGGGGGCCTCCCACTCCGAGGGGGGAGTGCCTCTCTACTCTGGGTGCGGTGGTGGTGTGGGTAGCTTCCCCCAACACCCAGGTTCCATGAGCCTTCCCTCTCCAGGGGGGAGCAGGACAGAGGAGCACTCCCCCCTCCAGGGGGGAGATGCCTCTAACCTGGGTGTCAGGAGGAGCTCCCCACCACACCCAAGGGGAGGGGCACTCCCCCATCCAGGGGGATGCCCCTCTAATCTGGGTGTTGGTGGAACTCCCCAATGCACCCAGGACAGAGGGGCACTCCACCCTCCACCTTCGAAGGGGGAGGCCCCTCTAACCTGGGTGTTGGGGGTGAGCTCTCCACACCAACACCTCACCCAGGTTAGAGGGGCCCTCCCCCCTCCTGGGTGTCGGGGGAGCTCCCCAATGCACCCAGGGTAGGGGGGCACTCTCCCTTCTAGGGGGCAGGCCCCTCTACCTTGGTGTTTGGGGGAACAATCCACCGCACCCAGCATAGGGGGGCACTCTCTCCTCTAGGGGTGAAGCCCCTCTACCCTGGGTGTTGGGGGGGGGGAGCTCCTCACTGCACCCAGGGTAGTGGTATACTCCCCCCCTTTGGGTGTTGAGGCGAGCTCCTCACACTACCACCGCACCCAGGGTATCATAAGCAAGAAGACTTTCTTAGTTCCAAATGCCATTAGAGAAACAAAGATTCTGTCAAAAAATTTTATATCGCTAAATATTTTTGAACTTAGCAAAGGCATTTAGAGATTAAGTAGAACGAATCCAAGCATGAGTGCCATTTGCATCCAAAGTGGGATTTTTCATGTACAAGCTGACTTCAGATGAAACCTCTCAAAATCATACTCATATTCCAAAGGAGATGAGAGAGCTGTTCATATTTTCCAAAACCTCAATCTCTGGGTTCAATCTATTATGTTTATATTACTGGAAGATTTCTTTTTATAAAAGATTGAAGTGTTTTAGCCAATGGTTAGGAAATAAATTGTTCACTGTTTGGAAAACAATTGACTGTCTCAGGTACCTAGAGGATTTGGCATGCTTTGGGACTTTGCAGTAAAAATAGAACTACATTAACATAACTCAATTTCAAACAGACATGCTTAGAACATTGGAAAGCTGAAGGGGCCTCTGAGAGTATTTAGTCAAGAGGCATGATTTTAAAGATAGGAAAACCAAGGTCTGAAAATAAAAGAAAGATATCCAGATTTATTCTGTAAGTTGAGTTGATCTCATTCTTCTTAGTTTCAGTTCTTCAGGCATTGCATTCCATTAATATATCATTTTCCATTCTTTATCAGTTAGTTATTTAGGACATACAGTGTGCCAAGCCTACTGGAGATACAAAGACAGACATATAAGAGAACCTTTACACTCAAGGAGTTTAATAACATGGTGAAGAAAAAACAATAACTGCAAACCCAACAGAACTTTTTAAAAGTTGCTATATTTAAGCAAATGGGGTTATATATGACAATGGTTGACATCTGCAATGTATAAGGAATACAAAAACTCAATGCCAAAAAATAAAAACTTTAAGTGAGCAATAAACCTAAATAGACATTTCTCAAAAGATGATATTTAAAAAAGTCCAACAGGTATATTTAAAAAGAAAAACACCTAATCATCAGGGAATTAATCATCAGGGAACTGAAAATCAAAACCACAGTAAGATATTACCTTACTCTGGTAAAAAAAAAAAATGGCTTTCATCAAAAAGAGTAAAGATAGTACTGATGAGAACTGGTGGAGAAAAAGGGAACTCTTGTACATTGTTGGTGAGAATGTAAATTAGTATAAACCTTATGGAAGACTGCTTAGGGTGTCTTAAAAATATTGTTAAGTAGAACTAAAATCCCACCACTGGGTATGTATATCAAATGAAATGAAATCAGTATGTTAAAGAGACACCTGTGCTCCCATGATTATTACAGCACTGTTTGCAATAGCCAAGAAATGGAGAAAAATCTAAACATCATCTGATGAATAGATAAATAAAAGGTGGTGTATATATACAGTAGAATAATATTCATAAAATGAATGAAATCCTTTCATTTGAAGCAATACAAGTAGAACTGAAGATGATTATGTTAAGTGAAATAAGCCAGGCCCAGAAAGCCAAGTACCACACAATCTCACTCATATGCAGACTTTTAAAAAGCTGATCTCATAGAAGTTGAGAGTAGAATGGTGGTTGTACAAGGCTGGGGAAAGCAGAAGTTTGGGAAAGGTTGATCAATGGGTACCAAGTTGGAGTTACTTAAGAGTAAGAAATTCTAGTATGCTGTTTTTGCACAGTAGGCCAACTATAGATAACAAAAAGTACTGTATATTTCAAAACCTAGAAGAAAGACTTTTGAATTTTTTTACCATAAAGAAATGATAAATGAGGTGATAATATATTTAACCTGATTTGAACATTATGCAATGTTTACATGAATTGAAAGGAGATGAAGTGTAGACAGTAGTAAGATGACAAGTTTATGTATATTGTGTGATGGGTTTGAACTATAGATTGTAAAAAAAATATTCTGAAAAGTTTAAGTTGAGAGAGAGATATGATATTATTTTCAATTTAGAATTACAAGTATATCAATGTGGAGATTTTACCGTAGTATAAAAAGACCAGCAGCAAGGAGAACAAATTGGAGGAAACCGAAGAAAGGAAGCAAGAAAGACAGATGTTATAAACAAAGAGTAGCAACAAGGATTCAGACAAGAGAAATGGAGGTATACATTTCATAGTTGTTCATAATCGTTTAGATATAGAGAGTAAGGAAAGGAAAGCTGGGGATAACTCTAAGATTTCTGTGTCAGACTTCTGTTGGATTAACATTTATCCCAATGGGGAAATCCAAAAAGATAAGCATGATTGGGAAGGGAATTTAGGGCATGCTATTTCAAGATGCTACAGTGCATTTCACATACAGTGGATATATAGGTCTAAAATCCAGGAATACTCTCTGGGATAGATCTATTTAGGAGCAGTTGAATCTCCCACATCTAGTTGCTACTTGAGGATATTATCTCCAATAATAGTTTGACCTAATTGGTAAGTATGATCCCAGACTCATTATTGTGAAATGCCCCTGGACCTCTCCAGTCTACTTTAATTCTTCTCTTCCTTCTTCTTCTATTTTTCTCATTAAAAAAATATATTAGGTTGGGTCTAGAGTTATAAATTTGAATTTTGAGTAACTTTTCATTTATATTCCAGTCTCATAGTTTTGGTCAAGTTGTACATTGTGAAAATTGGATTCTTGTATCTATAAGATATCAGTGATCTACAGTTCACTTTAGACACAACTGTAAAATGAAGTAATAAATATGAAAGGAGTTTGGAACAAAATGTAGCTATGAAAGGGAGTGTATTATTGTGATGGTGATAATGCAAAATCACACTTCAGTAATATACCATGGCCCAAGACTATAAAAATAAGTGCATGCACTTGCACACATATATGTATAAACACACTCTGCTCATTTTGGCACCCACTGTCTTTATTGGATCTTTAATATATTCTATTTGGATTATGACATTCTCTTTTCCTTTTTCTATTTATTATTCTCTCCTAATTACCTATGTGCTACATTAACTCAAAACTGTTTTTCTTTAAACATTTTCATGTCATGGCTTACTAGCTTCCTAGGTCTTGTCCAAATCACTTCAACCAGTTCACTCCCCTATCAAATATAGTTACCACTACTTAACATCACAAGGAAGTTGTAAGAACAGAAAAAGATAATGCATAGGAAAGACCTTACAAATTACAAATTATTATATAAACATATATTTTCTTAACTTTATTTTTATTGTTGTTAAACCTGTTATCATGTCATCTTTCTCAAATTTTTTTTTCTTTAAAAACTTCTTTTTAGGGGCTGTGGCTGTGGCTCATGGGTAGAAAGTTTGCATTGCATGTGTGAGATTCCATGTGTGAGGCACTGGGTTCAATCCTCAGCATCACATAAAAATAAATAAAGAATATAAAGATATTGTGTTCATATGCATATATATATATGTGTATGTATATATATATATATACACACAAGGATATATATATATATATATATATATATATATATATCCTTGTTTTCATGTCAAGACTTGATTTATCTTTTTAGATTTCAAAGGCTAGATCCTCCCTGTTGCAGAATACATTCCCAACATTATGTTCATAATCCTCTTTGACTCAGCTCATATGCTCATCATCCTCTGATCATTGACCTTGTTAAGACCATGATGTTATTGCTAGGACAATTTTCATCTTAAAAACATACTCGTACCTGATACTCTGTTATTTTCCCTATTTCCTTTCACTTATAGCTCCACTCCCCCAAAATTTCTATTAGCTGTCTAAACTTATATTTTTATAAGTTTATTTATAAAAGTTTATCCTATATTTTTTCCACATCATTTGACAGAATTGCTCCCAGCATTGTGATAAATCTTCTTTATTTGGAATCTAGGACACCATCTTCTCTTGGTTCTTTTCACAGATTAGTCACAGCTTACTCTCCATGTCTTTTGCTAGGTCCTTCTGATATTCTTGATGTCCGAACGAGGAAGTTTCGGAACTCAGTCATTGAACACATTCCCTGTCTCCAGTGCTTCCTAAGTGAGCTCATTCTGTACCATGACATTAATTACCATTTATACACTGCTAATGACTCTTTTTTTGATGTTGTTCATAACTCTCACATCCACCTCCAGCCCTGAATCGTCCTTTCAATTCCAGACTCACAGTCTTCTGAATTGCTACCTTTAGATGCTGATAATAATCTCAAACATAACATGTCTAAACTATAATTTTATTTTTCTCCTCTAAAGCTGTCCCTGTCCCAGACGTCTCCATCTCAGGAATTGGAAACACCATATCTTCACTTTAACAAAATTGCCTCCAGTTGTCTCTGGCTCTTCTCTTCCTTTCACTTGTGACATCAGGCCTTTGTTAGTTTTGTGAGCCTGCTACTACCAAGTATCTCAAGATTACTGCCTTAAAATTTATTCTCTAACAGTTCTGGAGTCTAGAAGTCCAAAATTAGTTTAACAGACCAATTAAGGTGCCAGAGGATCTGGAGGAGAATCTGTTCCTTGTCTCTTCGGGTGGGTCCTTGCATTCCTTGACTTCTGACTTAGAACCAACCTCTACTTCGGTGGTGGCATTGCCTTCACTTTTTCTGTTTTCATGTTGAGGCTCCCTGTACCTTTCTTATCACACTGTGATGGCATTTAGGGCCCACACCAATAAAGCAAGATAACCTTTTTTTTTCTCAAAATTTTCAACCAGATCTGCAAAAGATCCTTTTTTTTTCAAATAATATAGCAGGTTTCAAGGATTAAGAGCTGATATTTTGGATAACTGTTATTCAGCCTCCTACAGTATCTATAAACACATCCTAAATAATATTCATCCCTTTCCCATGGCTTCTTCAGTGGCTTCTAAATCTATCATCTCTTTCCTAGATTATAGCCGCACTTCTAGCTTGATCTTCCTGCTAAAGAACTTTTCCTTTTGAGGCTATTTTTTAAGACAGCAATTAGGGCAGTCATTTAAAAGGAATATTATTCCACCATAAAATAGATGAAATCTTGTCATCATGGCAACATGGATGGAACTGGAGGGTCTTTTATTAGATACAATTAGCAAGGCAAAGAAAAATATTGCAAGTTCTCATTCTTTCGCGAAAGCTGAAAAGTTGAATCTCATAGAAGAAGAGTGGAGTGATCACTAGAGGCTAAGAAGAAGAGGAGAGAGGGGATCAAGAGAGATTTGATAATGAGTACCACAGTACAACCACATAAGAGGAGCTAGTTCTGTATTCTATAGCACAGAAGAATAACTGCAGCCTATAGAAATTTATTATATATTTCAAAACAACCAGAGGAATCTGAATTTTCACAGAAACAATAAATGTTTAAGGATCAGGAAGTGCTAATTGCCTTGATTTTGTTATTACATATCATATTCATGGGTCAACTATGCATACAATATATGTATGTACAAATATTGGGACAATTTAAAAACGTTAGATCATGCCACTGTTCCTGCTCATAGCATTCCAAGGCCTTGTCTTCCTCAGAGCCAGATTTACAGGCTCTGCTTCACCTATTCTCCCACCTTTGCTCTAAATCATCTTTTATTACAACTTCTTTTCTAGGCTACTCAGTGAGACATCTGGTTTCCCTGATGCTTCTTGGACACACCAGGTCTGCTATTAGCTCATGCATTTTGTTCTTCTAGGAAGGCCTCAAGTTATCATCAGATTTCCCCCCTCACTTTATTAAAGATTTCTGCTCAAATATATTTTCAAAGTGGCTTTGATGGACCACTCAATTTAAAGAGCAAGCTCTCTCCCTATATTGTTCTTTAATCAATAGTTAGGGTTCTTTTATTTTCTTTTAATTTTGGAACACTAATCACCACATATTTATTTGTTTATGCACTGTCAATCACATGCAATGCAATGTAAGCCTCATGTTAGTTTTGTTCCTGAACATGAACAACATCATTTTCTTATTACCAGAGAATAAGCCTTATATATTCAACAGAATGGTATAATGACAATCTTTGTTCTAGTGTTGGTTGACACTCTAAAGACTGTTGATAAAGCCAGAAGTTCTAAGCACCCCTATGTCACTGAGATAATGATCATCGATGCAGATCAACAGAGGAAATAATTGAGAATCAGTTTTCCAATTCTCAGTTCAACAGATTCCTCAGTGATACTTCAGAAGTTGCAGAGACCAAGAGGGAGGACATCTTTTTGTAAATAACTTCTTGGAGATGTTTGTTGGACTTCAAATTCTATTTTTCCTTTCCATCCCCATATCTTCTGAACAGAGTTGGGTGGAGTGTGCTGCTTACCTTTCATCTCTAGCCAAGTAAGAATGGCTTCAAAAGAACCATGTAGGGAGTTTGACCTAGTCCAGGAGTTTGTCAGGTAGAGAAATGATTGCTAGACCTATGCCCAGGAATCTGTAAAGGAAAGAATAGATACAGGCTTCCTGGCTTCTTAGAATAGGTGTGGTGGAAAGTAACTTCACCAATATAAGAGCTACAATGTGTGTTTTATTCATTTATTTTAGACTTGAGGTGCTGACAACTTGGGATTTTTTTTGTGGGGGGGATTCTTCTCCAAGAAAATCTAGAGGGGAACCAGGACTATCCTTGCCTCTGAGTTGAAAAAATAATAACCCTTTAGTTCTGTGTTATATGTTGGTCTTTCACATGCATCAGATTATTTTGGATGGTTTAAATAAAAAGATCCAAATCCATTGAATGTTGGTAAAGAAAAACAAAAAAATAATCACTGCAAAACATAGTAAATGTTACATTTTCTGGTTGTAATCAGGAGTTAATGCCAGCTGGGAGGTGGGACAATGAGCTTTTCCTGAGGAGACTGTCAAGGGGACTTTGAAGAAAGGCAGTGGCATTCTGGGTAGAAGCAGCACTGTGTGAAGACTTGGGATGCAAAGAAGATGTGACATTCATGAAAAAATGGTTAGGATAAGATGTATGGTTGTGTTAAGACAGACATTGGTAACAGAAAGACGAGGTTAAAAAATGATCTCTGGAAAGAGTCACAGGTTAACCTGTCATAACACTGAATTTGGGGGGGGGGTAGATTCTAGAGTACTCATGGGTCCTATTGCACTAGCTTCCTAAAGAGTCTTTTCTCATTCATTCCTTATCCTTTCTGCATAAGTGCACACACAACAAATGACATCTTTTTGCTTAAGTTAAGCTTGCTGATCCTTAGGCTGGAAGAGTAATACCCTTACATGGTTCACAATACCCTGCTGGTCTAACCTTTGAGATGGCTCCAACCTCCAACATTACTCATTGCTTATTGGCTGCTTCCTCCTTTCTGGCCAATCTCTCTGTCATCCTTGACACCTAGATTTAAATCCATATGCTCCTTCCATCCATTACCAGTTTCATAACCACCTCAGGATATCTCCTTCAGAAAATTAAAAATGTCCATACCATATAGTCTTAATGCATCATGGACATTTCTCATAATTGCACAATATTTGTGATTCCTATAAGCTCCCTCAAGGAAAATATTTCCTGTACAATATTATATTGTTAAGTGTGCAACAAACAGGATCAAGTACCTTCACACATAATAGGTACTCAATAAATATTCCTTGAATGAGTAATTAGAAGTATTCAGTTACATTAGATGAATATGGGTAATAATTTATGACTTCTTTTATTTTTGGTGCTGAGGCTCAAACCCAGGATTTCATTTAAGCTAAGCAAATGCTCTATAACTTAGCTATACCCTAACCCTTTCTGTTTGAAACAAAATTATGAAAAGATAAATATCAGTCAACCTCCTATGTTTCCAAAAATCTTATTCAAGTTTTTAATCTCTACATTTAAAACTTTTCTCTTTATGTAGGTTTGGGGGGGAAGCATTAAACTGCCTCTGAAATAATTTTTCAAATCAAAATTGAATGCATTTCAAAATGTGTAATAGAAACAATTTACTGTGACAATAAAAATAAATACTTCCTCTATGACTTTGAGCAATTCCAGATGTTTTAATGTGGCATAATTTTGAACTGTCAAAAATAATTTGCTTTATATACAGCTCTAGGATACATTACACCTGAAGCATGCAAAAGAAAACTTCAGGGGTTTAAATGGCAAATGTGCTAAATAAAATCTAAAATATGGTTCGAGTAAATTAAATAGAAGAGTTTTTATTTTTAAAGCTGAACATAATAATAAGAGCCAAGCCATCTTCCCTGTATGAGGAAAAATGCTATCACTTTGTGATAATTTTTATTAACTTTGTGAATATTTCAGTTCCATAGTGAGTTGATGTCTAAAAATGCAAACATCTCCTGTTTGTGGTCTCTTCTCCAGACCTGTAAAGGACCCATTAATTTAAAAATGGAAAAAAAAAACACAGGGAAGAATGAAGCTATGTCATAAGTTTCTTTATTCCATTCATGTAGTTAACAAACACAGCAACATTTCTTTAATCAGATTAGTATAAAGATTTTACAGTTGAAAGTTACTCATCTAATTAACTAACTGACATTTTTCTTCCTACTCCAACTGTTGACTGAAGCAAAGCCTCTAATCACTTTGGACTCTGGTAACAGTGCAGACTCTGACTGAGAGGGCCTTTAAAGAAGCTAGACATTCTGCATTTCTAGCAAGTTCTTAGGGGGCTCTTACAGGACTCAGATGCTTCTCATTTGTGGACTGAATTTGAGTAGCAAAGAGCGTAGGAGAACAGTGAGAGTTCAAAGCTGCCAAAGGCTGAAGAACTACATTCCTAATGGAACTTTAAATTCTTCTGGATGGACTACATGACACTGAGTTTTTTCATGTTGGAGAGGTGAGATCATGCCCTCTTAAAGTCTGCAAATTTATTTTCTTTTCCATTTCAAATCTGAGTATGTCATAGACTAGTGGCTTTGATTCTAATAATGGAACTTCCATTTTCACAGCTATATATATTTGAAAGTTCTAAGCTAGACTGCCCTCTTAACCTGTTTTCCTAACCCCTCCATTCTATCCTATGGCAAGTTTATTAATGACCCAATCCTGTGCCTGTCATTTCTGTTTCCTTTTCTCTCCATGACTAATCATCATCATCATTTATTAAGAAGTTGCAATATATTGGGCTTCACACACAGACACACACACATTATATAATTTAAAAGTTAAAAATAACATTAATTCAGGTATTTTAAAACCCATTTTGGTAATACAGAAACTGAGGCCGAGAGCACAAATAGCAGTTTACACAAGCAGTAAGCAGTGAAGTAGGGATGTGAACTCAAGTCTATCTGACTGCAGATATTGCTCCCAGACAGAAGACTTTGTTGCTTTCCCATGTATATCAATTCCCTTAGGTAGGACCTAAGCGGATCCACTTTTGCTTGCCATAACCCTGATGAGGATGTTACAGGTGTGTGACAGCTGTTTGTGATCTGAATCATATCATAGATGCTTAAGTCATTGTCATTTAATCTATTAGATACAGAAGTTTTGGAGATTTCATCCCCATGCTCTTTATTTTTTCTAGCTTTGGATTTTGTTTATGATGGAGGTTTTTAAAACATTTATATAGTTTTCATGGTGCATTTTAATTATACCTAATAGTGGATGTGTTGTGTTCTTGTATATTCACCCAGTGCAACAAGATTTTGGTCAGTTTCATTTCCAATGCTCATTTCTGATGATGTCTTTTTTGCCTCCCAAATGTTTCAGATTTGTTTAGCTCCTATGCCAAATGATCACAATTGATCTTCCCTGATAAGCCTTTGATTTCAGTATAACAGAGGTGAGGATGCATCTCAATGATTTTTACCAGTCCTGCCCTTTCTCATCTGAACAAAAATAATATCATATTGTTAAGACTCAGTTACAAAGTGCTGTTGTCTTCAGGAAGTATCTCCTAGTTTGAGAATTAAACACATTCTTTTATTTCCTGAGTATCTGTACCCCTTTGTTCGTTTAACACAGTGAAGAGTCATGATTCATCTTCTAGTTAAAGGCCTGAATTTAAATCAGAATGCTATTAAATCCCAGTAACTTGTTAGGTCACTCTACTCAATTGTGCTAATGAGGGAGGAAGTAGGGGCAAAGTTTAGTCTACAACAGAGGCTAGCAATCTTTCTCATTTGGAATTCCAGGAAAGAATCAAGTCCAAATGCCAAAATGCATTCACTGTATTCAGTGAATTTACATTTTTCCTATGCATCTGGAGTGGTACCATATGTATGCCATTTCAGTGTCACTGAAATTGTTTTCTGTGTTCTGAGGTTTATATGGGGAATTGTATTTCATGCTCTTGTTGTAAACTGAAAATCCAAGAAGTGCTTTTGTTGAAGCAAGCCTTTCTCAGGCTGTGTTTGGGCCTTTGACTTTTAGTACAAAAATGTAAGACTTTGCATTGATTCTTCCTACACTGGATATATTTTAGATCTGTTATTGCAGACCTTAAATTCTCTTCAGAAATTTTTTCCATCCAAAATATTCACTGCTTTTCTTAACTATAATAGTCACTTTAAGCAGACGTTAGCCCATGGTTTTGTTTATTGCATATCATAATGCTTCTAATGGATACCAGAAACCTCTAAAGAGAGGCTCCATTTTCCTGAGAGGCAATGGAAAGGCTTATGACCATAGAGCTCAGGCATAGCAGAGGTGAGTTTATTGTCTGACAAATCTCTTCTCCTATTTTAAGCACTATTTTAAGAGTCTATGTTTTCCAAACAAACATGAAGTAGTACTTTTCCAAATGATGATGCCATTTAGAACAATTGATCTTTTCCAAGAGGTCAAAATTTCTGCTTAGTATGACTTCTGACATACATTTGACAGATGTTACAAAAACGATACATTACAGTCCACCGAAGGTATTGTTCTTAGCAGTTTTTCAAACAGTGAGTTGTAAAAGCAAAATCTTGATTTCTGATGTCTAGACGTTGTTTCCCATATGACTCCATCAAGGAAGCCTAAGACTCAGGGTGTCCCAACCTGAATAATTTATATAGTTGAGGATATTTTCACTGTCAAGAAGCCAAATCCTTCAGGCAGTCTTACCAAAGAACTGTCCCACTCATTTTTTTAATCTTTAGGCCTTCATTCCAACATTGGCTCCCTTATTAGCAGAAAGCATGAAACAAGCTCCTATTTGTGAGATAATGTATTTTCCATTAAGACAAACTGGGCCCTAAGAGAAAATTTCCCTTTTTCAAGTTGTGTTTTTTCAGGAAGTTAACTGCATGCTTATGTCTTGATTTTGCCACCAAATTTGTTTGTTGAGCTCTAGTCATTAAATAGAAAACATCCTTAATCAAATGTGATATTTTCATTCTAGGACAAATATTTCTAAATGGTGGTAAACAATAGGTATCAGAGAGGCATCTTCTCTTTTTCTTTTATTTATTTATTTATTTATTTTTTTTTGAGAGGTGTCTTCTCAATCTTCATGAATCCTACACTAGTCTTGTGGGAGATGGAGGAATTAAGATACTCAAATCTCAATTTAAAAGAGTATGACATCATAATTAAGAATATATTTGTATAATAGATGACATGAAATTTTGTTTGTTTTGCCTATACAACAAGGGATGGAGGACGTAGAAAGAAAACTGATTTAAAGTTAGAAGAACCAGAATGCAGTGCTATTATGACCAAAGTATGGTTGTGTCAATAGAGTTTAATGACTTATCTGAGCTAATAATTCCTTTTGGGTAAAAAGAGAAATCTGTTCTCAGAGAAATTCTATAGCTCTTCCCATTTACATCATTAGAAGATATCAGTAGAAGTCCCACATTGAAAAAATGCAATATAGGGACTATATAGTGAAAAAGAAGGAATAGGGATGTCCAGATGCGAAGGGAATGCAAGAAAGAGGTGGGTGATGTAAGCACAAAGTGAGTTTTGCTGGTAGCAGCGATTTCCATACAGATAAGCAATAGGACCTGTCAAGATTTAAAATATGGAGAAGGGTGCATCACCAAACTGTAGCCTTCCTACATTTATTTATTTATTTTTATTTTTCTTAAGAGAGAGAGAATTTATTTTTAATATTTATGTTTTAGTTTTCAGTGTACACAACATCTTTATTTTATTTTTATTTTATGCAGTGCTGAGGATCGAACCCAGCGCCCCCCGCACAGTGCCAGGCGATCATGCTACCACTTGAGCCACATCCCCTACATTTATTTTTATAATTTTTATTATGGTTCTTTTTAGTTATACATAACAGTAGGATTTATTTTGACATAATTATAAAAGCATCTAATATAATTCCCTCTAATTCAGTCTCTAGTACTTTCTGTTTCCCTCCCTTTCTTTTCCCTTCCCCTATTCCCTTCCCTCTACTGATTTTTTCTTATTTACATATAATTTTTTCATATGTGTCTTGTGTATGTATATAAAGGTGATATTCACTGTGGTACTTCCTACTTTCTTCATTTCCTAGGTATGGAAGCTATGATGTCTGTACCAGATTAATAGAATATAATTAGGGAAACAGGGACCAAAATGTGGTGAGATATTTGAAGTGTAATGAGAGTTCTGTGGTGTGCTTGATTTTAAGGGCATAGAATGTGCTGGTAATACTTGCTCTATTGTTTAATAGTGAGTCTATGTATGTTTAATAGTGAGTCTATGTATGTTTAATAGTGAGTCATTGGTAGAGTGTTTGCCTAGCATATGTTAGGTCCTGGACTCCACCCCCAGCAAAACACACACACACACACACACACACACACACACACACACACACACACACACCAGAAGTATGTTTTTACTGTATAGGATCTGCAATACTACACTGTCTAATCCCATGATATTAAAGAGAACATGAACCATAGTGATTGGAGAAATCTTAGGATATTTTTACACAACAGCTTTGTGGGAGATGGCAAGAAAATATAGTGAATTTAGTGTAAAGTATATATTTTAGGATTATGTTTTACTTAGTTAATATTTATAACCAATTTGTAAAATAACTTACTGTCCAATCACCCCAGTAATCCAAATCTCACAACAAATAATAACTGTGGCATTGTCAAGGGAGAAGAAAAAAAAAGAAGAAAACCCCAAACTCTCTTCAGTTAGGTCCAGTCTGACTCTTACCCAATTCTCGTGGGCTCTTGTCATCTTGTGACATATCAAGCTTGTTCATGAATACTACAAAAAGCTCCAGAAAAATTCCAACTAACCTGACATCATGTTACAAATATATTACTTATATTTACACGTATTTAAATAGTTTTTATCATTATGTTTCTCACTGGATGACAGATACTAGATTATTTAACTTTAACATATCAAAATGAATCCAAGTTTACTTTCACATTGGGAGAAGCAGAACATTGGAGAGTTTTGATGCCTGATTATAACATTTAAGGAAGAGGGACTTTGTGAAAATATTTTGTTTATTGGCATTGATTTCAGAATTTTAACCATTCATTGATACACTTCTCAGCTCAATGACAACTTTATAAGACCCTTTGAAACTTAAAATTGCACTCTGATGTTCAGAGGCAATCATTGATGAAATGTGAGTTGAGATCTTGAGTTGAAATATATTCATGAATAATGACAAAATTGTGCAAGTTCACTTCTGATGAATCTCTTCATTCCAAAAAATATGTCACAGCTCATAAATTTCAGGATTCTACAGAACTTGGAATATGTTACTACAAATTCTGAATCTCAAATTATCTGTGGAATATGACAATTCTATGATCTTGGGGCTCCTGGAGTGTATGCACTTGTCATATGCTATTTTACTAATCATCCTTTTAGGCAGATTGAGCTCCAACATAAATAATACAGTGTTCCAAGAACATGTTGATGTTCTGAGGCACAATCAGTGCTCAAACCACGAATCTATCCCATCTGACTGGAGGGACAGGTGATCAGGCAAATTGAGCATCCTGGGCACTCACCATGGTCTAAAATGTTTCCTTTTCAATTCACTGCTGCTGGTGCAAGGAACACGTTTTGAGTAGGAAAACATGTGTCAAAGTAGAGCAAGTGATTTGAGTTTCCTCTGTTCCCTAAGTTAGAAGGGGGCCAAGCTTTGCAAGCTCCAGCTCAGCAGATTGTAAAGCACACAGGGTTTCTTCAGATACAAAGGCCCTGGATTTTATATATATGTATTTCAGGGCTTCTTGATAATTAGACTGCTGTCACATAAGAACACTAGGCCTGAAATTCATTGATTAGGCAAAAAATTCTAAACAAATTGAGAAAGAACAAATAGGAGGCAGGGCAAATTGTTTTCAGAGGAGTGGTACTGCTAAAGGAGAGCATTAACTACTTTTAAAACATGTAAAAAAAATCACCAGTAACGGATTGAATAAAAATATATTTATAAACACATCGTGGGAACTAAGTATGTAGGCAAATAAAAGAAGATGAAGGATGTAACAACAATCTAAGCTGAAACCTGGAATAAATATCTTAAAACAAAGTACCACAAAGTGAAAGCTATTATGGATATGAATATTTGAGAGTAGATCCAGGATAGCCAGTATGTTAAAATAATGAGATTTCCAAAGGAGAAAAGAGAAGAGTTGCCCCCAAAACCACCAAATAAGTTATTAGTTTATTATAAAAGTGGAAATTTACAATGGAATTTTAGATAGTCACAAAAGAGAAAAACATCCAAACATATTCTAATAAAATTTCACAATTGCAAGAATTAAAAGAATAATTCAGAAATTTCAAGACAAGAAAATTACCTACAAAGAATAAAATTCACATCAATATTTGATTCTCATTTAAACACAGGAAGCTAAAAATTGGTAGAAAATCATTAGTAATAAGGACATCAACCCAAGCATGACATTAACTTCTCTGGATGAGACAAAGCTATGCCTAATTTTCAAGATATCAAACAATAGGTACCACGTATTTGCCCCATCTGAGGGAATGTGTATATAGAAACTCTAGCCCTTAAAAAAATAATGTATCCTAAAGGTAGAATCATACCAATGGAATTTTAGATAGTTGCAAAAGAGAAATACATACAAACTTATTCTAATAAAACAGAACATCTTCCATATATATATATATATATATATATATATATATGAAATGTGACTCAGCCTTTAAGAAGTATGATATTATGACATTTGCTGTTAAATGATGGAGCTGGAGATTATCATGCTAAGTGAAATAAGCTAATTCCCCCAAACCAAAAGCCCAATGTTTTCTCAGATATGTGGCTTCTAATTCACAATGGGGTTTTTTAGATTAGTTAGAGGGGAGTGAAAGAGGGTAGGGTAGGAAGAATCATAGAATGAAACATTCATTATTACCCTATGTGCATATATAATTATATGACTGGTGTGATTCTACATCATATACAACCAGGACAACGAGAAATTTTACTCCATTATACATGATATAGCAAAGTATATTGTAAGCAAAAAAAAGTGCATTATACTGTCATGTATAACTAATTAAAACAATTTAAAAAAAAATTGAAAGCAAACAAATCTGAAATGAAACTTCAAATAGTGGAATAAGAATTGAAAAGCAAACAAGAGTGATAAATTTTTCAATATAATCAAAATACAAGTGGGTAATCAGAGTATGACTAGGATGTGGGATTTAAACACAAAATAAGTATTATTAAACTAGGAAGGACAGAGTGCAGGAGAACCCTAAAATATCACTAAACCAAAAGTACTAAAGGAAGGAAAAAATGAAGAGTTTGAGGAGGCAGATAGAGATAGAACATAAATGCTGGTTTTGGATGGTGTAGTGTGGGGCACTGTGGAAAAGAAACCAGCTCTACTGGTGTATCTGTTTTGGAGAAAGAGAAATTATTGGGGAAATAATACATCATGGTCAAGGGAATGCCTCTATCATTTAAAAATAATTAAAATATGTCTATATTATCAAATTCAGGAATAAAACTTAACTATAAATAATGTAAGAGTATTATGATAATCCTAAATACACAGGTAATGAATAATTGCTTGACTAAGCAAGTAGACAAAGGAAAGAGGGACAAGAAGAAAAACGTGAATATTAGTTGGTTAATTGATGTAATGGGAGGGATCATGAGTCTAATTTATCTTGGTAATGTGAGAGTCTAGACCATGGTGTATGCTGATGCAAAACATTTATTAGTTGAGTGAACAAATGATAAGTGTGGGATATATCTTCTTGGTCATATTAGTGATATTATAAGCTAACAGCATTTAAAATTAAAAAAAAATACTAAAACCTATGATTACTCAATGGAAGACACTTCTATTGGCCACCCTTTCCTTGAGTCTTCATGCTCAGAATTAAACATCTATGGAATTGATACAAAACTGCATTGGAATAGCAATTTTACATTCCCATGCTGGGTAGAGTTACAATACTTCATTTTTTTACAGCCCGATGCTGGTATACTACACCCATCCAATTTTCAAAACAGGCAAGAGAGAAAAGGCTCTCAGACTTATATAAATTAGATTCCTTGCTGCTGCCAGCAGAGTCCCAGGAGCCGTGCAGGAAGCCATCGGTGTCCGCTGGGGAGGTGAGCGTCTTCTGCATGTGGGGCATCTCCCCTAGGGACGGCGGGAGACAAGATGAGAAGTGGAGCTACTCCTGGAGCTGCTGCCAGACCCTGAGCTCAGGTAAGAGGGCACAGGCACCGGCGGGGACTTAATGGAGCTACTGGCGTCCAAGAAAGGGTGAGGAAAAAATTCCTCGAAGTCCATGCGGTCTTTGTGGTTGCTCTGCAGCAGAGCCAGGAGCAGCTGCCTCAGGGGTGCCGACGTCTCCCAGGGGATGACGGGCACAAGAGTCTTGTTCTTCTCCTAGAACAGGCGCAGATCCTGAGGGCTGCTGGCCTGGAACGGGGCCTTGCCAGTCAGGCACTGGTACACGATGGTGCTGCTGCTCCACAGGCCTGCCTCCCCATCGTAGTGCTGGGACATGATGACTTCAGGGGCCATGTACATGGGAGAGCCCCAGAGCGTGGCTGTCATCATGTTGCTCTGGAGGTACCAGGCGAACCCAAAGTCAGCGATCTTGACGCGGTTGTGATTGGGATTCGCACGGCGCCCCCCAGGGTTGGACAGCAGGATGTTCTGGGGCTTGAGGTTAAGGTGGATGATGCCCTTGCTGTGCAGCAGCCCCATGGCACCTGCAATCTGCTGCAGGAAGAGCCTGATGGTGTCTGTCTTCTCTCAGGGTCTCCATGGTGTGCAGGTAGTCAGCCAGGTCCTCATCATTACAGTACTCCATGAACAGGTAGACGGAATTGGCCATCTCCTGGAAGTTATACAAGGCCACAATGTTCTCATGCTTCAGTTCCTTGAGTATTTTTATTTCCTTCCCCAGCAGTGCCTGGGACTTGGCCAGATTGTTCTTGTTAATACACTTGACTGCGACCTCCAGGTTGTGCTTCAAGACCACCGCGAAGGCGCCATGGCCGATCAGGTCCTTGCGGGAGAACTCGAACCTGCCCATGATCTCTCTGCCGCTGCGTCCAGGTTCCATGGCGGGAGCGGGGCGCGGGAGCGGGGCGGGAGCACGGGGCGCAGAAGCGCTGGCCAGGACGCACAGGGCTCAGACAGAGGCGCGGGGCCACGGCCTGAACACGTGCGCTGGGCTGGGGGCGTGGGCCGGGCGCCAGTGCATCGCCCCAGTGGGAAGGCGAGGCCGGGTCCCAACCGCGCGGGGACTATTACCCGTGCTGCGCGCTCCCTCGGCGTCCGCTGAGGCGCACTCCCAATGCTGGCAATCCGAACCCACTCGGACTCTGACACGGGTCTGGCTCCGACTCCCGCCTTGACCTCTTTCTGGCGTAGACTAATATTGCTATTTTCAACTTAAAAATCTGCGACCTATTACCATTCTCTTCTAGGTAGATGTCAGAAATATTTTGTCAAATTCCAAATATTTCTGTTGGCTTTGTAAATTGTATAGCTTTATAGAGGAAATGACATTCATTCTACACTGTGAAACTAGTTTGCAGTTATGTGCAAAACTTTCTAATTGTTCAAATGTGGACTTTCTTCTTTTTAAAAGTTTTCATCTTAGTGGTAACCTTGAGACAATTGACATTCATGACTATTACCAATGTCAAACATGAATTCAGAATCACTGATAATATAACCCACTTCAAACTGCCAATTTAATTAAAAATCGAAAAATAAATATGTACCTTCTCCTACACATTAAAGATATCTCTGTGACTTGAGTTGGTACTATTCAGCTATTTTTAGTTGATGTTTATTTATGTGAAAAGGTGTGCTAAATTTGTTAGCAAAAAGCACAATAGTTGACCATCATCTACTTTGGAATACACACAAAATTTGTATAAACTGAGTGCATTCTTTGTTTTTGTTTTAAGTACATTCTTAACAGAATTTAATGCAGTCATCAAAATTACCTTTTATAAGATAACTCTTATTATCTTTTATAAGAGTTCATAGCCAGGGAAACAATGCTTATGACATAATATTGCAGAGCTTAGTGCTTGATAGAAAAATTATAATTTCAGTATAATTATTGACTGAAATATGGGTTTAACTCAAATAAGAAAGATTCATACAGAATAAAGAAATGAAAACAAAGCTTATATATGATGTATATTAGCATCAAAACATTCAGAACAGACATTTGAAAAGAAGCTTTTAGGTCCTTTTATCAAGTGAGGCATTCAACAACAATCAGATTGATAATGATGATAAGATTTTTACCTTACCCCACACAAACAACACACAAAAATCAAAGGCTATAAGATTTGTCAGATTAGTACTTTTAACAGTGTTTAGGTACAATGGACAAAGTCTAAAAATGTAACCAGCTTAATTGGGTAATAAGCTTAGGTGGATGCTTCTTGGAATAAACACTGTAGATGGTCTCAGTTCAAAATCTTCACCCATCCTCTGTGTAAAATCAAACCCTCCTTTATCAGAAAAAAAAATTTAGAGCCCTGGGAAGAATAAGAAATCAGAATAAGAAAAAAGTAATAGAGGAATAAATAGACATTTATGGTACTTAGCACTTTTTAACATAAGTGTGTTGATTGTTTTTATGATCAGTGCAAGTTGTAAAGATTTGTGTGTAATAAAAATATTGAAGCAGAATACAACAGTCACTAATATGCCATTATGTAAAAATGTGAGTATGTAACAGATATGATTCTGCAATCTGTATTGGGGGTAGTAATGGGAGTTCAAAACCCAATGGAGTCAAATGTATGAAAGATGATTTATCAAGAGCTCTGTAATGTTTTGAACAATCAATAGAAAAAGAAAAAAAATTGAAATTTTTTAAATGATTTAGTATACTTGATTTTCTTTTTTATATTTGAAGAGTTTGAATCTGTATTTATGACAGAATATTAGAAAAGCCTAATGTGTTATGTGAATATTGTTATTAATTGTGCAAATAATATGTAGGATTTGGCGAAAAGTTTACTTTTATGAATTATACATTCCATGTTATCCAGAAGTCAAATCATACTGGATTGTTTTCATTGTGATAGACCATAGACATAAATATACTTATTAACATACTATAACGTGCTTTTAACTAATTTTTATTGTTATTATTATCAGGAATTGAACCTAGGAGGTGATTTACCACTGTGTTACACCCCCAGCCCTTTTCACTTTTTTTTCATTTAATTTTGAGATAAGGTGTAGCTAAATTGCCAAGGGTCTTGTAAATTGCCCAGGCTGGCCTCAAACTTGTAATTCTCCTGCCTCAGCTTCCTTTAGAAAATAGAAATCCTTTCAAGGGAGGACAGAATGTTTAAAATAGAGATTTTAAAACATTGACTAATTCAGCAAATTGACTATAAATTTGTAAAACTTGACAGCAGCATAAATCAATGCCAAACCTCATACCTGGACTTCTTTGGTCCTTTCTTCCTTCTCACCCTCTTTTCCTCCTTCTTTCTTCCCCTTCTTTATTTCCACTATCTAAATCTAAATCTATTACATATTTTTGATAAACATTCTTAGAAAAGTCCAGAAGCATGGAGATAATTGAAAATAAGCATTGCCTTATCAACATTCCCAGCATCAAGCAACACATTTCTTTCTTCAAAGACCAAACTGTTAAAGGCTTAAACACAAAGTTCATTTTTTTCAAAGAATTTTGATCTTTTGCAGTCATCTGAATCATTGCCCAATTTCCTTGTTAATTTTGAAATTTTCATGTTTCACTTGGAGGATGGAAAGAACAAGTAGTTATATAGTAATATCCTAATTCCAAACTTTTTTAAAAAAAGCAGTGCTGAATTAGTATTAAATACTACCACACTTAAAAGATAACTGATAAAAATTTCAATATTGAAGATCATAATTTAGAGTAATGGATTGAGAAAACCAGAGTTTTTTGTTGTTTCAAAGTGTTTTTTTCTTACCCATTATCTCTTTAAGCTATGAGATTGACATTATCATCATTCTCTTTCACACAAGGAAACAGGATGAATAATAGTTGGTAGCTGGATTCAAAATAGTTGGTAGCTGAATTCAATCACATGGCTAATGACTGCTCAGGGACTTGAAAAAAAGCACTTCTGATTCCACACCATTTTCATTACACTAAATTTTCGGTATTAAAATGCAATACAAGGTGTTTGTTACTGTGACAGAAAGATCCCTTCTTTCGAATAAAAATATATAAGCCACATGATCACATGAGAAATGCACACTTGATGATAATGACAATAAAACATTTGGTTCTCCATCATATTCAGTAAAAGCTACAATTCCAAGTGCTAATGCCAAGTTTTTGAAAGTTTCTGAGTCAACAAAGAAATATTTCATCATTACCTGATCAAACCAGAGGCCTGAATTGAGAGCTATAGTTCATCAAGTACAGTGCGGGGTTCTTTGAAACCCTGCAGCATTACCAGCATGTCTCTGACTTAAAAATATATAGATTTAATTGGGGAGAAAAAATATGAACTGGAAGTGATAAATAATACTAACATGGCTGATGTAGAGTGAACGTGAAGTCAGTCATTTTGAAGATCATCAATATGGAGATGATAGTGAGATGCAGGATAAGAGAAGAAATGTGATTTTCAGTGTTGACCCTGAAATGTTCAAACTCATCTGCAGAAGCAATTGGTAATAATGGCCATCTTCTAAGACTGAACCAAATCTCCTGCTTGGTCTCTGATATCTAATTTTATGTATGGAAAAAAGACACAACTTGGAAAGAAGATGAGCCTTTTCCTTCTTACAACTTATGAAGAGGCTACATGGCCAAGAGGAGGATAGTCATTTGCATGTTTTCATGAGCTAAAAATAAACAACTGGGTTTTTTTGGTTATCAAATCACAGAGGGGCAAAGATTTTATTTAGAGTAAAAGGGGTAAGAGTTTTCCTAAGACATGCTTCCTCTGCTTCTCAAACCCAAATGTTCTTGAAGATCCTGGAGATCCTGCTAAAAAATTCCCAACTTAAAAAAATTAGCTGTGGTGCAGGCTAAGACTCTCATTGAGAGTCCTTTGGGTATATACCAAGGAGAGAAAGAGAGCTGGGTCAAATGGTAATTCCATTCCAAGTTTTCTGAGGAATCTCCCATATTGCTTTCCATAGTGGTCATTCCAGTTTGCAGTCCCACTAGCAATTTTTCAGTGTACCTTTTCCCACATATCCTTGCTAACATTTGTTGTTATTTGTATTTTTGATCGCTGTCATTCAGACTGGAGTGACAGGGAATCTCAGCATAGTTTTAATTTGCATTTCTCTAATTACTAGAGATGTTGAACATTTTTTCATATATTTTTGACCATGTGTATTTTTTATTAAGAATCTGTAGGTTTATTAGGGAGTGTTCTTGTAACTAATACTTGTGTTTACAAGGAAAGGAAGTAGTTGAACTGTGATAATGGAAGTTTCAGCTGACTTGATAGCTGGAAAAACCCTTTAGAATCATCATGAATTGGAAAAGGGGGCTAGATCTTTACATATCATCTTAATCAGTGGTGGACTGTCTTGGGAAGGGAGCAAGGTTCAATTATCTATTGCCACATAGCAAACAACCTCAAACATGGCATAAAATAACAACTATCATTTATTTTTTCTACTGGTGAATTATAGTTGTACATAATTGTAGGATTTGTTGTCACATTTTGTACATGCATACAATATAACAATACAATTCATCTAATATTATTCCCCAATATTTCCCCTTTCTCCCCACCCCCAATCCTTTTCTTCTGTTTTCCCTTCAATTTTCATGAGACACAACCCACCATTCTTTTCCTTTTTCTTCTCTAGTTTTCAGGTATGCCAAACTATGGAACCAGTCTAGGTGTCCATCAATGGATGAATGGATAAAGAAAATGTGGTATATATAAACAATGGAGTTTCATTTGGCCATAAAGAAAAAATAAAACCATTTGTATTTTTTCTTCTGCGAAATGCTCGTTTAGGTTCTTCGCACATTTATTTATTGGGTTATTTGGTGTTAAGTTTTCTAATTTTTTATATCCTGGATTAATGCTCTATTTGAGGTGCATGAGGTAAAAATTTTCTCCAATTCTGTAGATGTCTTAACATTCTTGATTGTTTCCTTTTCTGTGAAACAGCATTTTAGTTTGATACCATCCAGGTTACATCGACTCTTGATTTTACTTCTTGTACTCATTTAGGAGGCTCATTGAGGGAGTCAGTTCCTAAAACCAACATAATGGAGAGTTAGACCTATCTTTTCTTCTAGTAGATGTATGGTTTCTGGTCTAATTTATAGGTCTTTGATGCACTTTGAGTTGAGTTTTTTGCAGGGTAAAGATTGGGGTTAAATTTTATTCTGCTACATATGGATTTCCAATTTTCCCAGCATCATTTGTTAAAGAGGCTCTCTCTTTTCTTCAATGTATGTTTATGATATTTGCCAGAAAAAAATGGATGGATCTGGAGACTATTTTTCTAAGCAAAATAAGTAAATTCCTCAAAACCAAAGGTCTAATATTCTCTCTGATATGTAGATGCTAACACACAATAAGCAGGGGAGGGGATGAGTAGAATTTCAGTAGATTTGACAAAGGGAAATTAAGGGAACAGAGGAGGAAAGGAATGGAAAGACAGCAGAATGATTCTGAAATAATTTTCTATATACATATCGGAATATACCACAGTGAATTTATACATGGTGTACAACCACAAATCTTAGATCCTAATTAGAATAAGATGTTTGTATAAATAAGTCCAGTTATACTCTACTGTCATGTATAACTACAAAGAACAAAACAAAACTCTCCTGTTGCTGCTGGTCCACTTGCCAGACTTTAAGGAGAAAACCCCTAGGATAAAAGGAAGAGTCATCTGAGAATTTTCAGGTGAGGAAGCAAGGTAGATTGGAATGAAAAGTGGATTCAGAAAGAGACACAGAAATAAAAGGTTTGTTGTAGGAACTGAAGTATCTACATGGAAGGAAGAATCTGAGATGGAATGGCTGAGAATCTGTGATGATAAGCTTCAGGGTGTCTATATCAAAAGCTGAAATAGTAAGATAGTTTTAAAATGTAATGCTGCAGTCTATTTCCATTTAAAGGACAATGGTTATTGTCCTTTAAACTTAACCACACAATAATCTATTGCTATTACTCTTATGAACCTATCTGGAACGATTTGTAACATGAAGCAGGACAGCCCATTTCAATTAAGAAAAGGGAAACTTCAATAGCTTATTTGGGCCTACTTCTGTTTCTAACTTAGGTCAAAATATTTGCTAGTAAGATTGTTTTAAAACTTAATGCTTCAGTCTCTTCACATTTAAAGGACCTGTGTCTTAATGCTGCAGTCTCTTCCCATTGTTACTGTAGCTCTTTCACTCCTTTTCTGCCTGGTGATAACACATTTATTAGGTAGAGTGTGAAACTTCAATATAACATTTTTTTAGTGAGTTTTTATTGTTCTTTGAACATATTCTATATCCACTTTATAGCTTGGACCTTTACTTAAGGCAGAATTTCATCTCTGCCACTTCCTAGGACTTGAACTTGATGGATGATGCATAAAATATGGGTCTTAATTTCTAGAAGCCAGAATTGATACCAATAACTCTATGTGAACATCTGCAATCTCAGGCACTACACTAAGGGTGATAATTATCATATTTATTTTTTATTACAAAATTGCATGGGAAATTCTATTATATGAATAGAATGATATTCAAAATATTCTATTATTATGGTCATTGGTATATGTATGAGGCATTTGAGCACAGAAAAGTTTGGAAAGTTATCCAAGGTCATAGAATTTTTGGCAGGTCTAGTAGTTATGATTTAATTGCTAAAATCCTGAATCCAGATCTCATGCACTAAATGCCTTTCTATACTTGGAATGAAAGAAAGAAGATTAGAAAAACAACATTAAGCAAGTAAACTAACAGAGTGGCATTGTGTAGGTTTGTCTTAAAACACTTGATTGCTAAAAAGGGCCAATAGGAAACTAGGGAAGATGTCATAAAGGAGGTCACTCAAAATGATAGCAGAATGATAAAGCAGCATATAGAAAAGCAATTAAAACAACCACATAACATGAAAAGGAAAATCAAGGCAGTGTAGTGGCACATACCTGTAATTTCAGCCACTGGAGAGGTTGAGACAGGATAATCACAAGTTCTAGGCCAGCGTCAAAAACTTAGCAAGACCCTGTCACAAATTTTTAATAAAAGAATTAAAAATGGGGATGTGATTTGTAGCTCAGTGGCAAAGTGCCAAATTCAACCTTCTATAATAATAAAAGGGAGGAAATTATTTACTGTTACCACTTGTGGAACCAGACAATATAAGTTACAAGAAAGTTTTTGCCCTATCAAATATTTTGATACAAATTTGGAACAAAAAAAGCCATTTCCCTTTTCTTAAATGAAACAGGCTGTCCTGGTTCATATTACAAATCTTTCCAGATAGGTTCATAAGAGTAATAGCAATAGATTGTTGTGTGGTTAAGTTTAAAGGACAATGACCATTTCTCCTGAAGTGGGAAATTATTCAAAAATGATAGAGTAAAGCCATAGAAGACTCTGATTCAGTTGATACCAAATCAAACTATAAGGGATGTTTTGGTATCAAGGTTTACCTGGACTTCCCCTGGCAGAAAAGCTGTTATTAAGATATATTAGCGGGCTGGGGATGTAGCTCAAGTGGTAGCGCACTCGCCTGGCATGCGGGTTCGACCCTCAGCACCACATACCAACAAAGATGTTGTGTCCGCCGAGAACTAAAAAATAAAATATTAAAAATTCTCTCTCTCTCTCTCTCTCTCTCTCTCTCTCTCTCTCTCTCTCTCTCTCTCTATCTCTCTCCTCTCTCACTCTTTCTTAAAAAAAAAATGATATATTAGCTTGGCTGTACAAGAAGGAGTTCTACTGGTTCTGGGGGAATCACGACTCACAGTAATTCAGTCCTCCTGGGATCTTGGCAGAAATCAAGCAGTACTTTGCAACAGCTGTGAAATATGCATGGGACACCTCTACAAATTGTCAGTGATGAATGACCATTGGGACCATTGGGCTTTCATTTAGTTGAAAGGGCTTTAACCAACATAGGACACCTGTGAGTATGGCAAGGTATTTTGGGGATAGCAATGACTATTTTTGATTCTTTAGTCCTAGAACATCAAGTTATATTTATCGATCGGAATAACTGAAACAAGATGACTCTGGCATCTCAAAACGTTATTGAATTTGGGGGATTGTTTTTTTATTTTATTTTTTAAATCTCAAAGCCAAAGTCTTCACTTTGTTTTGAGTCCAAGGAAGCTACTATAATATTTAGCTTGATACTGATGTTTAATGTAAAGGTTGAAATAAATGAGTCCATGTTAACTTTGCTAACTTGCCAAGTGCTACTACCTTCTCCAGATGAGTTGGATTGTGTGGAGGAGTAATTTGTGGAGGAAAGGGACACTAGGGATGTGTGGTTTGCTTTTAAACTGCATGGCTGGGCATCCAAGGCTAGAGTTCAACTCATTGTTATTCATATCCTTCTGGCTAGTGGCATGTTCATTAATTCCATTGGAAATCAAAAAGGGTATGCATGTCCTTATTTGTTAAGTGACTTGATTACTCAATGGCAGCATTACCTATTTTTCAATTTGGGGGATGACTGAGAAAGCATTTGTAGTAACTATAAGATAATAGGTACTGAATACACATTCAGAACATACTTATAAATTTATTTGATTTATTCATGTCATTGCCTTCTTTTCTAATGTTTATGCCTATGTGAATTAAATTTTCAAGCTGGTAGAAACTTCTCAATAGATCCTGCCTTCTCTTTTGGTTTCAATAAACTGGTTCATTATTTCAACAAATACATCCAAATAACGTTTAGGCCTCTACTTATAAATGCCCACATTTTAGATTTTATCACTCAATCAACAAATGTATATTTAGCTTCTACTTTGAGGTCTAGAATTTTCTAGACTTTCTGAGGAACAAAATATATAAAGGGTATAGTCAAGATGTGTAAATAATCTCAGTCCTGAGAGGAAGTAAGGCTTTCACATATGCTGTAAATCAGCATTTTCCAAAGTGTGTACTGTGAAATAGTGATGGGTTTTGCAAGATATTCTTGAACAAAAAAGTTGAGGAATGCCAGGTTAACCATTCTTTTTGAATTATAGGACCTCAATGACATTTAATATTTTGTGACTTCTATAAAAATCCACTGGCAATGGGGAAATTATATTATACAGTGACCAGGAAACACTTATTTTACTAGAATGTGCCTGTTTTCATTTATCAGAACTCTAGTATTCCAGAAAACTCATTTTGGGAAATGATGTAAGGGCTGGGAATCAAAAACACCAGTGCATTTATCATTTTTCTGCCACCAAACCACTATGGGGCATTAACTATATTGCTTAAATTTTCTGTGCCTCTGTTTTTTCAAATTTTAAATAGAGGAAATAAGACCAAGTTCCACTATCCTCTGAGTACTGCAGAGGAGAGGAGGTAGTGGAGGTAGAAAGATGAATGTTAAAGTAATTTTGAAAAGTTAAATTTGTATATAATTGCATGACCTTGTATGTGAACTGGAAGAAAATAATAGAGGATTTATAGAACTAATTTAATGAGTGATTTCTGCTGAAGGATTTCCTGTGATAATCATGAAAACAATGCCTTTTCATAAAACATAAAGAAGAATAGCTAAGAATTGTCAGGAAAGAATTATAATGCTTGTACATTTATCAATGTCTGCATAAAAACCATTCTGGTTTCTAAACTATTCTTTGGCAACTTGATAGAAAACATTCAGAAGCAGATGTACAAGAATTCCCAAATAGTTTCACATAAATTATGGTGAATTTATATAGAACAACAGCTAAATATTAAATTTTGCCAAAAATGCTTTTGTCAGCCACCTATCAGACCAAAAATGCTTTGTCAGCATATCAGACCAACTTCCTGAGCCATGTGAGGCCCATAGACTCTATGGTTCATTCTATATTTTATGAAAATTAAAATTTCCAAACTAAATATATGGTAAAGGTTTCTTCCATTTTTTGTATGACTTCCTTCACCATATCAATATTCATTATTAAGAGAATTGGGGAATAAAATGTGAAAGATGTGACCTACTTTTTTTCTAATTCTATGTGTTTGTGGAAAGTAAAATATAATCACTGCAGTCATGTAGTCATAAATATAACATTATTCCTATAATAAAACTTGCCTTAAATTATAATCTGTTTCACATTTTAAGTATTTTAAGGATAGTCTCTTTTGTTATCAGCTGGTATAACATTTTTGAAAAGCAATTTAATCTGTGTAATTAGGAACCAAAAAACTTTGGTTTTTTGTGAACCATGTTTCTGTGTTGTGTATGTGCGTATACTGAAAATTTATGCCCTACATAAGAGCAAAGGATAACTACTTAAATATATTTATTATAGTACTAGTTACATTATCAAAACTTGGAAAACAATGGAATTCCCATGGATAGAGTGTATTTTTGCTTGTTGTTTTTTGTTTTTCTTGGGGTACGAGAGATTAAACTCAGGGGCACTTGACCACTGAGCCACATCCCCAGCCCTATTTTGTATTTTATTTAGAGACAGGGTCTCACTGAGTTTCTTAGCTCCCCACTGTTGCTGAGGCTGGCTTTGAATTCATGATCCTCCTGCCTCTGCCTCTCCTGCCTCAGCATTCCCAGCTGCTGAGATTACAGGCATGTGCCACCGGCCCAGCAGATAGAGTGTTTTATGTGATGCAGTTTTCTTCAGTTTGGTCAACAATAAAAAAGACATTAAAATGATAGTCATACAAATTATTATAATACTCAAAACTATGCTGGTATCTATGATGATGTGTCTTTCCAGAATCAAACTGGCACTTACCCGTATTCACAGTTATGATACTATTTATATAGAGAGGATAAGGTGAAAACTGAAGATAGTTACTTGATTTAAGGTAAGAGTTACAGGTAACTTTTTCCTTCCTTCCTTCCTTCCTTCCTTCTCTTCTTTGTTACTCCCTCTGGTATTATTAAATACTATTTATAGAATAAATCATATTTAATAAAAATTAGGATAAGTGAAGTTATGATATTTTTCATCTTTGAAATGTCTTCATCAAGAAGTTTCTATTATGTTTATAAGTAAAATGGAAGATTGATTAGCCAAATAATACCATACCTTAAAAAACCTTTCACATGAAATACTATTAGAGAGATGTGGTGGCACATGCCTATAATCCCTGTGACTCTGGAAGCTAAGACAGAAGGAAAACAAGTTCAAGGCCAGGCTTGGCAACTTAGCAAAACCTGTCTTAATATAAACTGTTGGTGATGTTTTTCATGGAATAGTGCCCCTGGGTTTAATCCCAGTACAAAAAAAGAAAGAAGAAAAGACAAGAAAACAAACATGACAAAATTCTAAATACTGAGATAAATATGCAAATATTTTTATTTTAATTAGTCATATAATTGTTTTCAGTTTTCATACCAGGATCTCTAGGATCTTTGGATTAACAAAAGGAAGACATCCAAAAACTCTCCACACTATGGAGCAGCAATCAATGAGACAAATTGTTCCCAAATTCACTGCTCCAAAGAGTACATAATATCAAATTAAATTGAATAATACAATAAATCCAATTAACAAAAAGGAGTTTACAGAATAATTATATTTAAGATTGATACATATTTTCCAGGCCAACCAAAATGTTTTCAGTCTAAGAACTATTGGAAAAAATATTTCGAAGACCAAATTCGAAACATCTGTTAACATGCTGTGTATCAAAATTTTCTAATTGTAAGTGGTTATTTTATATTTTATTAGAAATTCCCAATTTAAAATCAGGAATGGCATAAAATATTTACTTGGAGAGAAAGCAAAGTCCTGGGTTCTAAACCCAGTCTGGAACAGCCTATCTCATTGCCCATGGCTCACATCACATATCTCTCTGCAACTTGTATTCTGTGACCAAGAATTCAAACAGAATACAATCTCCTTTTAGGCATTTGGATTTCCAGTATTCACTAAGAGAACTTAAAAAATGAAAACTTTATTTGTGTTGGTTCTTCCCATGGATGAAGCAGATGATTATATACTTAGTTCATAGAAAGGACCAAAAATTATCTTTTTAAAAATAGTTTTAGAACTTCACAGAATTGTGGCATGTTATTTTCTGAGAGAAATCAACTAAATTGGATTAGATATATGGTTGCTGGTTATGTAATTTATTCTTTTATCTTTTCTTTCAGGATTTTAGGGCCCTGAAGTCCCCAATATAAATATAGAATATCAGTAGAAAAATTATAGTTCTGTGGTATTTGGGGAAATGGAATTTAATAAGAAATGTGATTAAATAGAAATGGATGCAATAGGACAACACAAATATCTCCAAATGTTGCATTTGCTAACCTTTTTCCAGTCTTCAAGCAAAGTAAAAACAGAAGTCTGATGGTTTTGAGGGAAAGTCTCTGAGCAAAAAAAGTGAATTAGAAATTTTGTAAACATTAAAGTCTTTCAAGGGCCTACAAAGGCAGAGAGATACACTGAATTAGGTAAATTACCTCCAAAATAAAATCATATTATTTTGTCCCTGACTAAAGTTTCCCCAAATATATTTTTCTTCCCAATTGCATGAAATTGTGTTGTAGAGACATTACGACAACTTGCTTTTTTCCAACTTGGCTTCCTGATAAAGCAAACATCCCATTTCACCTTAAATGACTGTAATAGTAAATGCTTCATTGGCTTTGAAGAATAGTCTGGTGTTTATGAAAATTTAGCAATTATTCCCCAGCTGAAAGGGGTCTTATTGTTTTCTTTTTCTAATTCTCTATAGATAAAATTCTCTAGGGCCCCAATAGAAATGATAACTTGCTATAAAATTTTATTTCTCCAATATCCTCACATAAAAGATTTAGCTGGGCACAAAAGAATCAAAGAACTCATTAAATTTTTAAGGTTTCTCCCTTTATGCTTCAAATTCCTGTTTATTATATAACTCCAATTTTAAATTCATCTAAAAACCAAACCAGAAAGTCAACTGAAAACTCTAGTTCTGTTCCATAAAACACGTAAATGCCTTTAATTGCTCCAGCACTGCTATTAACTTGTATTGGAAAACAAATTAGTAAGGTGAAATCTCATTACTTATCAATTCTTCTGTTTAAACAGACGCATAGAAGTCAATTTGGATGGCTTATAGCTTATTGGTTTCCTTTCTGGTTGGCTTAAATAATTCAGGAAGAATTTTTCATTCTAAATAACGTTATGTGAAAATTCTAAAATTTACCAAATAGTTATGTTGTTTTTCTAAGTTTCCAACTCCATGTATAACAGTTCAGTTAATAATTTGCACAGAAGAAAATAAACAGCAAGAGATTATTACAGTTATGAAACATATACAGTTGTTTAAAGGGTTAAATTTTATAGAAAACTATATCAAATTCGCATTACAAAAAGATTTTTAAATTCATATTATACAATAATTCTATTTTTGGGCAAATAGATATTTATACAAAGTATGTAAGTGATAACATCATGAGTGGTTTTGTTATTATTTTTTTGGTTCTGAATTCTAAAACTTATGCATTTATGAATTAAAGTATTCACTTTTAGTTATCTATAAAAAGTATTTATAAAGCAACTAAGTTCATTACAATAATTGTGAATTTTTATAGCTACTTTATGTTTCTACTAGATAGTATAGTCTTGAAAAAGTTGCAAAAATAGGTTAAGGACAGAAAAGTAAAATTTTTACATATGAATCAAAAGGGTATGTTTTTTTACTTTTGTAACTTCCAAAAATGCTTGTAGTTTTTTCAAACATAAATTTTGCATTTCAATTCTAATGAAAATTATGACTTAAAAAAAATCTTACAGAAATAACTTATAGAAACATTGTAAGCTAAGTATCATATATTTAACATCAAAATAGATTTTGATCAGATTCACCTGTTGTTAACATTTTCCACATTTGCTTTATCACTTGCTCTCTGGTCTCTTTCTCTTCTCCTCTGAACTATGTTAGCAGAAATTACCTACATGCTGTCCCTTTACTTGCATACAATGTATATTTCACAAAGATATCCCACATATTCACAGAACATCTATCAACTTTGAGAAATTTCACTTTCACATAGTACTTTATAGTCTGAATCTCAATTTTTTCATTTTTGTTAAAAGTCATCTTTATATATACTGAACTGTTCATTTATGCATTAGGATGATGCCTTTAGTCCTTCAGGAATGTTAAAATAAAAACAATCATATGAAACTTTCTGTGATAAACATAGTGAAGATGTGGAAGATGTCATCCACGATATTCCAAATATTCCAAGGTGTTGCCTTTGCAAAGGGCCATAGCAAAACTTTGATTGAATCTTTTCACCAAAAGTAGTTGCATGTTTTCTGAATATTCATGCACACAGAGAACATGTTTTGATGCTTATTTTGGCTACAAAGAAATTTAAAGCCAGAATTAGCTCGAAAATCTGGCAGGAATGTATGGTGCTTTGTTTTGCTTTGTGCTATCAATAGGAGACAGACAGATGTAAGTGGTGGGGACACAAAGTTAATGGAATAATTCTATAAAATGGGCCCACTGTGTTGACACCCCCCCCATACTTTCTTTTCTCAGAAGTAATTTACTTACAGCCCTGCCTGCCTTAAGTGGACAGGATAAGTCACATTCCTCAGTAAAATACCTGTTACCTAAATAATGTTGATAAGAGAAACACAAGTTACCCTGATGGAGGAAATTTTGTGATCCTTTTCATAGACTAGATCCCAAAACTCAAAAGAGAGATAAGGATAATTCCTCTTAGCCATAAAATTTGTAAGAATTTGTGGTTAAGAACTCAATTAGAACTGGTCAGCATAGGTCAAAGTGACCTAGAGTTGTCATGGTAGTGGGGACTTGAACGTCTGATGTCATCTTGCTGTCAGTCAAAAGTCAAAAGATGGATCTGTGTGGGGACTCTCTGGAAATTTCTCTGGGAGCCCTAATAAACGTGGAGTACACCAGAGGCTTGTTGTACCTTTCCTCTCTGAGAGGGCACATTTTCTCTATATATAGTGTCCTTGAAGGATATAATAAATAACATTCCCTAAGACAGCCCCCAGGAAGAAAGGAGGACACAGTGGCCAGGAAGGAGCGGGGTGGTGAAGAAGACACAGGTTCATCCCTTCCCAGTGGCAATGGATCCTGAAAGGAGTAGGTGGGTACTAAGCACTGGGCCCTGAACTTTTACCCTTTACCATTTCCAGTGAGTTCTGGAAGGGAAAAAAAAAAAAGCAAAAAAAGTGAAGCTCTGGGTAACAGTGGATCCAGGGGGAAGAAGATAAGCAATGAGTATCAATTTCTGGGCTTTTATCCTTTCCTAGTAACATTGAGTCCTAGAGAGGAAGGCAAACAAATGAGCTCTCCATTTTGAATGTTTATCCCAGTAACAGTGAGTTTTGAGCTTTTACAACCATTTCCTTGGGTTAGAATGAGTTTTGAGCTTTTATAGCTGTTTTACTGAGTTAGATTTTTAACCTGCACAACTAGTTTCCTGTTGGCCAAGACTACTTCTCCTTCATCTTATGATTAATTCACACTAAACATTCTGCTAGGATCAACTCTCATTAAGACCCCTCTTGTAACCAGTTGTGCCATGTTCTCCCCTGACAATGTGCCATATGCCATTCTGCTGACACTTAGTAAAGACAGCTGTTGATTCATTTGAGGCTGCTCCTGTCTCAGTTATTTGTGCATACAGTTCCCTTTTCCTTTTCCTATCCTTTCAATAAACTCATTGCCTGTTACTCTGAGTGACATATCTGAAATCATTCTAACTTGATCAAAAGAATTATGGTTTGAGGGGAGGTGGGGACCTTCAGGCTGCCTCAGTTTCCTAGAAGGCCACAGTTCTGTGATACTATCACCATATTTGTAATTTATTCTTACTTTCCATTTGTTCACATTTCCTCATCTATGTCCTTTGTCCTTTACTGCTAACTGTAAAACCACTTTAATTCCTTGTAAAACAGCTCTTGGACATAAACAAGTAAATGGGCTAAATACACACGCATACATAACTGGGTGAGGAATATGTCATTTATTTAATATTGTAATTGGACTTAGGACAAGTACATGTCCTAATGCCACATCTGTGAGGCAGCATGTTACCATATGCTTCTTCCTCCTTCAGCTGCTTATATTTCCAACAGAGAATCAGGTACTGTTAGGATATTTCAGTAGGTTATCTTGGTGATCCTTTTACTAGTCTCAGGATTCCCATCAACTAATTGAGAACTAATGCCAACTAATGGCAACTTTAAGAATGTGCATACAGGTGACAGTTGTGTACACATATCAAACCCATCTACAATGATAGTACATAGTTTCAGAAAATTGGTGTTTCTAAATTTAATTCACATTCTAGGCCCAGTCTAGTTAGTCGCCTCATTTCATACACTAAGCCCTTCTATTCTGCAAGAATTAGAAACCTTTTGGGCTTTCATAACAATAGCTTTTGTTCTCCTTTTCCATTTTGAAAACCTGTTTGGCTAAACCTCTAAATGAAGCTGATTAAATCCAGAAGGCCTTGGCAATGAAAAATTAGATTTTGCTAAATCGTATTTTAATATATGTTATTTAGAAAATATTTTCTTGAGACTTCTTTTCTAAACAATCTTACTACAGGTCAGGGTGCTGTTTTGTGGGAAGGAAATTCCATGCTGATTGCCATAAAGTTGTCTCTATGGCAAAAGTAGGGGAATTTGAATAGTTCTATTGATTCCTCACTTTGGGAATATATTTGACAGTTGAGAAAATATCGCCACACCACATGCATGACTTTGCCCGGTTTTCACAGCAACCCAGTGAGATTATCACAACATGAATGGTGCCTATTTTATAGATGAGGAAATTGTGATCCAGAGAGTTTAAAGTGGTCCATGATCAGGAATTTTCTGCCTGTATAGTATTCAGTTTTTTTTTTACGAACCCTCAATCAAACTCATAATTTACCCATTTCACTGATGGCATCCTCGTCTTCCAGGAAAACAAAACTAAACAAAACTTGGATTAATCTTCAACTTTCCTGTTGTGGCATTTTCTGCACTTGGTGAAAGCCAAGCCCTGCTGTCTCTGCCTCCTAAAATTTCCTGCCATCTGTTGCTTGCTTCTGCCACCTCATTATCCTGACAGTAATTGCCTTGTTACTGTGGATCCAAATTACAGTGAGCATTTCTACTTGTCACTTGACTACCAGTTTCTCTTCGATTTGCAATACAAATTCACTACCAGTGTGGTTTCTCTGCTGTATGACAACAATCATGACCTTTGCTGCTATAGGATCAGCCATGGATTTCTACTAGAATTAAAAAGTTCACATGCCTGAAACTGCCATAAAGAGTTCTCAACTGTTTTTAATCCAATTTTATAATGTTATTTTCTGCTTTCACTTATATTCCCAGCCTATAATAGCCAGTACAACTGCCACATTTTACATGCTATTCTCCAAAAGCATTATGCATTATTTATTTATTTATTTATTACTTTTTTTAATATTTATTTTTTGTTAGTTCTCGGCGGATACAACATCTTTGTTGGTATGTGGTGCTGAGATTCGAACCGGGGCCGCACGCATGCCAGGCGACCGCGCTACCGCTTGAGCCACATCCCCAGCCCCAGCATTATGCATTATTTAGCAGCTGGGTCTCTGATCAAGTTCCTCATGCCATTCTCAAACCCCATGCTTAAAATTTTAGTTCAAATATTCCCCCAAAGAAGCATATAAATGCCTATATTTCTCCAGCTGGAATTCATCTCCTTCTCCCACATTCTCCCATGACTCTTGATTCAACTTCTATTTTAGCACTCCCTGCAATTCAGTCTTTTAATCTTTTCTATGTGTCTGCCATCCACTCTAGACTACAAATTATGTAAGGAAAAAAACAATTTTATTTCATATAAAGATATGAAATAAAGATATGACTTCCTCATCTATGTCGATGCTGTGCATTAGTAGATATACAATGAATGTTTGCCAAACTAGTTCACTTGAGAGCCTCAACACTTTGTTTTCAATTATTGCCTCTATTTTCATTAAAATGAGATTGTCACTTAAAAGGAGTGCGATATATTGACCAAGTATACCTGATTTTCTCTAACTGTGGTCAAGTTTTCAAAACAAAAGAAGGCAGAATAACATTCTGAGAGATTTTTAAAGAGGAAATGGGCAACGTAGAAGTGAGAAGTGTTGGTGCCAGTAGCATTTTGAGGTAGCTCAATGAGAAGATGGACCAGAGTGTTCTGTTAGTATATAGGGAAAACATTATGGACAGAAGGATAGAAGAGAAGAAAAGAAAGAAGCTCACATTTTTTTAAAGTGCTAATCCTATAACAGAGACTGCAGCATAGGTTTATTCTGAGTCCTTTATCAGCCAGAAAAAGTGTTTCTATGCTATTGATTTACTTAACACAAGGGAAATTGAGATGAAGAGGTTTGCACATTCAAATCCAGGTATATCTGATTCTAAAGGATATTGTGTTCTGTGCTATGTAGAATTGGATAAGATGGATGCTTGGGAGAGGTGCTCAAGGACAAAAGAGTAGATGGTAGAGAGGAAAACTGGGCACCAATGAAAGTTTAGGTTTTATTCTGATTTTTTCTCCTCCTCCTCCCTCCTCCTCCTCTTCCTCCTCCCCTTCTTCCTCCTCTTCATCTTCCTCCTCCTCCTTCTCTTCTTCCTTCTCTTCTTCTCAATAAGATATAAAAGTACATTGTGACAAGAAGAAATAGACCCCAAATCAGATTTCAAACAAATATCCATTTAAGCCTCTGCTGTTTTCTTCATAAAAAGCCTTCCCATTTCCACTTGCACAATCTGCAGCTTGTCCTGGATACAGAGAAAAGAAGAGAAGTGGGCAAGGTGAAAGGCAAGACTTTTTTTATAAAATATCTTTCTTTTATGGAACGGACTATGCTGTGAAAGTTAGTCTTGTATCTTTTAGATAATAAATCTGAGTGGGGCATGCTGTCTTGGCAAAAACCAGTAGCAATGTGCAAAGTGTTTATTGCCAAAAGCAATAGCATCATGACAGCAGATAATTATGAACAGGGCTAGTGAGCAGTACTGGGAGGAGATGGTTCAGAGGAGAAGGGAGTGAGGCCCCTGAGGGCTGAAACCAATCAGATTCTCAATCCCTGGCCTCTGTGCTGCCTTTAAGCTCAATCACTTTCTCTAAATAACAAAGGTGTTTTTTTTGTTGTTGTTTTGTTTTTCCTGGAGAGATGAAATCCCATGAGAGTCATCTGAAAACAGGGATGAAGTAATGATTGAGGGTAAAGATTACTTTAAAAAAAAATAGCAAACTCAAAGCATATTCCCACCCATGACCTGTAAAAACTGTTGGAATTCCAGGGCAGGTTCCTGAGGATTCTTAATATTTAGGATTTTTCATCCAATTTCTCTTGTGATTTCCACTGGATGCATTTTATTAGGTGCAATAGCTGGATGCTGCTGTCTCTTTCTCTTGATCTGGAGTCAACTCATGAATGAGGGCAATTCAACCCCTGCAGCATGGTTAGGAGAAAATAAGTCTAATGAATTCAGGGTATGAGGGAAACATCTGCCCTGGGTCTCTTTTAGTGGAAGAGGAAAGAAAAGAGGCAATCAGGCTGCTACCTGGCTGTCCTCTGCAGGCAGGGTGTCTTCTGGACTTGGGTTTCCTGCTGGAGTGAAACAGGCTCCTTGTTACGTAAAACCCTGCTGGCTCTGTAGGCAAAGCCACCGTCTGGAGGCCACACCCAAGCCATGCTCTAGGAGCCTTTGCCTTGGTGTCTGTATGCTTACTTGGTTCATTTCGATAAACCACTCCTGTTTATAAGACTTCTTTTTATCTGAACCTCTGCCCTTCTGGGAACACAATTCTTCTATATGAAGCAGAACTACTACCCAATCTAGCCTCATCAGGGATTTCAGTGTTTCTGCAAGTGAACTGTACAAATGAATTATGCTTTACCACTTGATTTGTGCAAAAAGTTTTATTCAAGGAAGATCAAGATTGAAATACCTGAAAAATGGTACCTGCTTTCTTCTTAGAATATTCTGAATCTAACTCAACACTTTCCTTTATAAGCTGAGGTCAGAATTGAGAAGCATCAATTTATTATTAGAATACATGACATAAAGATTTCCTAAGGCCAAAGTGAGAGGTAAAATACTTATTAAGGACGTGTAACAGGAACTAATCAATCCAAATGGATTAAGGCCATGAATAATGCATTGGTCTAATTATTGAGTCGTCCTTGATGATGAATTGTCCTTGAGTTTACTGTCCTCAAACTTAATGCCCCATGGGTGACTGATATTAATCAAATGTGTATTTTACATATATCATCTAATTTAATTCACAAATGGTATTATGATGTAGATCAAATTATTTTCATTTTATAGAGAAATAAAAATATAGCGAGGCCAAGAAAACTGCTTAGGGTCACACCACAAGTGAGTGGCAAGGCAAAAATCCAGACACACCTCACCTGCCCCAAGTCAGTGTTACCTACAACACTGCTTAAATTATTACCCTTGCTTTAAATTGTCTGCTACAAGGACACCACACAACTCAATGTATTAAATTTGTAGTCTTATTTGAATACCACACACTTCTCTCTCCTACATTATTCTAATAAGTAAGACTTTATTGAATGCCTACAATGTACAGAAAAATCAAATAGCTCTTTCAGAAAACAAACTGCTAATACTCTACCATGTTCTATATTCAACTGACTCATGTAAGTTTTACCAAAACTTACTTGGCCAAATATGAGTGAGGGAGGAGAGATTTCTCCTAAAAATAGGAGTGCTTATATGAGAGAGGTTTTTTCCTACAAGGCAAAATAGCAAATCTTTGATCTCAAGAGAGAGCAATTTGGTTTCATTTGCAATTTCATGTTTGGCAAATTAGATAATTGGAAGTGTAATTCTGGATTTAAAAAAAGGTTATTTTTAAAAGTTCTTCTTTGTTCCTGCCCACCTGCCAGATTCCCCTCTTCAACCTATAACACAGCTAAGGTAAAGGTGGTGAGCAATTCCTATCTCTCAGTACCAGTGGAGGTGGGCAGAAGTCTCTCTTGATCTCACTTTATTCCACCTGTGTTTATTGAATGCCTACTATGTGTGGAGAGCTATGCCAGGGGATGTTCTTTCCAGGGCTCACTGTGCTGCCTAACCACTCACCCACTGGAGGCCTTTTTGCACTTTCGTATTTTGTAGGCTTGACTTCTTCAGTCCTTTCCCCAGTTATAGCCAAGAGCAACATGACGTCTTTGAAGCAGGGTTTACAACCTTGTTTTCCTATTACTAATATAGCATGCTATTCTCATCAGCAGCCTGATTTGGCTATTGACATGGTGACAGGCTGGAATGTTTTCTCAGAGATCCAACAGCAAAAGGAAGCAAAAACAACAAAAAAGGACAAGGAATTCAGAACAAGGAGAATCCTTCCATAAAAGTCTACAAAAAAAAAAAAAATTGAATTCCACCAGTGCTCTAAGAACCAAGTATTTGGCACAATAGAGCAAGCCTGGATATTTTCTGAAAATAAAATGAGGAAACCTGTGAAGAATACAAGGTGACTCTCTCTCCTCCTCCTGGCTCTTCCATGTCACCTTTTATGTAATACAGACTCCTCAGTACCTCACGTGGGACCTTTATGATACTATAATTCCTAATCCCTTCAGAATCAGCTAAATAATCCCCCTTTTCCAAAAAAGGTTTTGGGTCAACTCTGCCTCAGTAAAATGGGCCAGTCCTTCTTTTGTGTTCTTACTCTAATTTTCATTATACTGAATTTCAGTGTTGAGTCATTATGAGACTACACATTTGATTGCCTGGGATTAAAGGTTGACTTCTACACTTAGTTGTCTGACTTTCAGCAAATTGCACAACATGTCTAAGCCTCAGTTTTTTTATTGATTGAATAATAATAATCTAAAAAATGAGGATCAAATGAAATAACAGGATAAATTAAATGTCACAATTTAATTACACATAAGTCTCTAAATATCTTACTCCTTACCATAATTGCATGCCTATTTTTCCTATTAAACAGTGAATCCTTTAAATGTGAAATTTATGTCACATATATTTGAACTTAGTTTCTCATTGTGTTCTTAATTAATGGATAGAAGCTTCATGAAGTAGGATAATATATTAGCAAGTATAACACTAACTGATAAAAATAAAAATACAAAAAGCAATACAAGTTATTTTTTTTGTTTCTGTAAAATTCTAATTTGAATAATTGTGCATATTTTTGAGGTACAGAGTGATAATTCAATTCCTATACACAGTGTGTAATGATCAAATCAAGGTAATTAACATTTCCCTCTTCTTTATCATTTGTCATTTGTGTTATAACATTTTATTTTTAATTTTTATTTTTTTGGTAGTGAGGATTGAACATGGAGGTGTTCTACCAATGAATTCCCAATCCTTTTTATATCTTATTTTGAAACAGAGTCTTGCTTGTTAAGTTGCTAAGGCTCTTGCTAGTCTGGAACTTGAGATACTACTACATCATCTTACTGAGTTGCTGGGCTTATAGGCATGTACCACCGTACCTGGCTTGTAACTATATTTTCATACCCATTATCTAACCTCCTTTTATTCTCTTTCATCGTCCTGTCTTCTTGTGACTGACTCTTTTACTCTCTATGAAATCAACTTTTTTTTTCACATATGAGAAAGAGCATGTCTTTCCGAGCCTGTCTTATTTCACTTGTCATAATGCTTCCTAGTTCCATTTATGCTGCCATATATGATGGAAGTCAGTTCTTGTTCATGCCTGAATAATACTCTGGTGAATATATGCACCACATTTCTTAAGTTACTTTTATATTCTGGATATTAACTTCTTGTTAGATGATTAGTTTGCAAATATTTTTTCTCATTTTGTGGACTATTATTTTTAACTCTGTTGATTATTTCCTTTGCTATGAAGAAGCTTCTTCATTTGACATAATCTTGTTTGTACATTTTTGCTTTTCTTGCTTAAAATTTGGGGTCTTATCCAGAAATCATTGCTTGCACAGATGCCTTGAAGTGTTTCCCCTGTTGTTCTTCTTGTAGTATCATGTTTTACAATTGGTCTTTGATCAATTTTAAATTTATTTTCATATATGGTGAGAGATATGAGTCTAGTTTTCTCTTTTACATATGGGTGTCCTGTTTCATGGCTGCATTTATTAAAGCGAGTGTTCATTATCCAATTTCCACCTTTGTCAAAGATCATTTGGCCGTGGGCATATGGATTCATTCCTGGGTTCTCTTTTATTTTTCATTGATCTATGTGTCTGTTTTTCTGCCAGTATCATGTTATTTTGGTTATTTTAATTTTGTAGTATGTTCTGAGATCAGATATTGTAATACCTACAGCTTTGTTCATTTTGCTGAAGATTCCTTTAACTATTTGGGGTATTTTGTGGTTCCATCTAAATTTTAGGTTTGTTTTTTCTATCTTTGTGGAAACTGCAATTGGAATATTATGTGTATCACATTGAATCTGTAGATTGCTTAGAGTAGTAAGGATATTTTAACAATAATTCTTCCAATTCATTAACATGGGATATCTTTCTATTTTTTGTGTCCTCTTTGAATTTTCATAAGCATTTTGAAATTTTTATTTTAAAGATATTTTCTCCCTTAGCCAACCATGTTTATTGACCATCTTGTACCTCTGCAAAAGTGTGACAGAGGAACCAAAAATCCTTCAAAGTTATGGCTCCACACATGGCTTCCAAGGTCATCATACTTTATGTATCTAGATGATAAAGGGTAAGACAATGGAGAAGGTCCACTTAACTCTCAAACACCTTGGCTCTGTAAGAACATACCTCAGTTCTTCTGAGATTTCACTGCAAATCCTCACCATTTCTACACAACTTTATGCCATAGGATAAGTAGAGAATCAGCCATTATAGATAGGGCTTGAAGGATATTCAGGAATCTGATGGGTAGAAGATGATCAGAAGGATATTCAAAGGAAAATAAAGGAGATCAGTCACAGAAAGGGAAAGGTAAGAATTACAGAATCAACACATTTCAGGTTTAAATAGGAACACAAGGTTCATGGCCAGGAGTTTAGAGATAGAGTGGAGTGAGAGCTCAGTTTGTAAACTTCATGTGACTCTTCAATTGGTGTCACACTCAGCCAAAGGCTCTGTACTTCTAAAGCCTGGCTTCCCTTGCTGCCTCACATTCCAGGGCAAAACTGGTAAGTCTGAAAATAACTGAGGCCATTAGGTAACTACTTATGGTATGAATCTCAGGAGATAATTGGTAGATAGGAATAAATATTTGCTGCTTATCTAAAATTCAGATTTAACAAGGTGAACTATATATCATCTGAAAACTTCAATTTTAAGGATAAAATGAGGAATCTAAATCATATTTCTTTTTGCTGTAATTATAATTCTTTATGATTTGAATAGATATTTTTGGAATTTCCCCTTCCAAGTCATTTCTCTTGTTTCTAGTTTTTCACACACAAAATCAAACTCACCAAGTTATTTTTGGTGGTATAATTCCTTCTGACTTTCCTTTTTTAAATTTTTTATTTGTTCTTTTTAGATGTGCATGACAGTAGAATATATTTTGACATATTATACATACATGGAGTATAACTTAATTAGGATCCCATTCTTGTGGTTGTGACATGCAGTTTCACTGTGTTTTTTTATATGTGAACAAAGAAAAATTATGTCTTACCAGTCCTTTTAATAGCTAGTTCTTATGGCTAGTTATCAATGTTCTTTAGTTGTTAAAGCCCACTAACTAGATCAACTTGTTATTAGTGCCAAACTTAATTATCCTAAGAAAGTTTTCCTTTGCTCCTAGACCAGGGTGGATCACCAATACAAGGCAGTTATCTTATAAACACATAGAGATAGTAAAGCAATGTTAGTACAGTAAAAGTAATACTAGTGTAGTAGTAGCAATAACATCCTTATGGGTTTCTTTAGGAGAACCACTTTTACATTTTTAATGCAAATTATTCCATATAATCTCAAAAAAATTAACTTTGTAACAGAGAGGTTAACTAACTTGCCTATGTCTGACTAGCTGGTAATATGAAAAGCCAGAGCTACTGGGTTAAGGATTAATGTGTCATCATAGTAGTTAGCTGCATTAATACAAATTATATTCCCAATGGAATAATGACTCAAAGCATAAACTTTTCTATACTGAAAGACAGTCTTGAAGTGAGTCAGCTGACTCAGGTTTAAATAGTGCCTTTTGCATTTTCTTACTCAGTACTTTGGGTAGGCTATTTACTTTCTCTGTCCTTTAGATTCTTTGTCTCTAAAAGGAAATGGAAGTACCTACTTAACAAATAAGTAGTATAAAATAAAGTACATTTAATCAAAGAAACTAACACACATAAATAAAAATAATAGATATCATTATTACTATAAAACTTCACTTCCATCTAAACTGTTTTGTACAGAATTTACTTGTAATAGAAATGAGATTACCAATGTTCACATATAAATAAAAATTAAACATCCAAATGCTTACTATTTCTGTATCTCCTATTCATCCTATCATTGTAAAGAAATTGAGATGGAGTTATATCTATGAAACTAAGCAATAGGGGAAATAAAAAACTAAGCATGCCTCAGTGCTTGTTAGTTCAAAAAACATCATAATATTCTTTAATTTTGCTTCTAAAGGAAGGGTAATATCTTTCTTTCCTTATAATGACTTGTAATTTTTCCTACTAAACAGATTAAAACAAGACTATTCTTGTTTGATGATGATAAATGTGTGACTGTTGTTTTGGAAAGAAAGTACTGAAAGCTTGACTTAACACTTAAATAAAAAACTAGTTGGTATCTCTTCTTTGCACTTGTAATGAAGACCATTGTACATCCTTGATTTTTCTCTTTAGGTAGGGTATTATCTTGTCTTTCTCCTTTATGCATTTTTTTCCCTTTATTCTAATTCTTGCTTCAAGTTTCACCCCATAAGAGTACAAATAAAGATTTGATCTGTTCACTGCCTAGTCTTTTCTAATTCCTTGTCTATAGTAATGTAGGACTTGTGTCTTTCCAATGATTTGGAAGTTATCATCATATTATTGCATAAAATACATACAAATTAAACTATCAATGAACAAAACATGAAGCTTACATTCTGATCGCTGATTGTTCAATTTTTCTAGAACTCAGAGTTTATCTTATTTCTCTTTCTTATAAATATCTCACTGTTGAAATATTAGAGACATTTAATAAATGCTTACTCAATTTATATATATATATATATATATATCAGAATTTAAGTAAGTAATATATGGCAGAAGTTGACACAAAATAGATGCTCACAATGAATTTATTTCTCATTTTTATGATTCTTCCCTGGCCGTGCAAGCTTCATGGATTTTTTTAAATTTATTTTTTTAGTTGTTGATGGACCTTTGTTTTATTTACTTATATGCAGTGCTGAGAATTGAACCCAGTGCCTCACACATGCCAGGCAAGTGCTCTATTGCTGAGCTACAACCCAGCCCTTCATGGATCTCTTATGAGGAGTTAAAAGCTTGACTCTGTTCCCAATTAGATTAACTCAACAATCTAAAAACTTAGCATCTAAAACATGCTAGTTGACTTAACAAGTTCTTAGTCAACAAAATGTTGTTACTGTGAGATATTAAAAATCTGCCATCATAAGTAGAATATTATTATTTTTGTCAGGGACATATTTTCTGGAAGGATGTCACATTTTCAAAAATGGCCATCTTCTATATTCTTACAATGTAACATGAGTTGACTTCCTCTTACCCCTCCCCTCTATCTCAGGTTGACTATTGTCACTGCTTCAACCAATAGTAAAGTTACACTATTTGTTGCACAGCCATGGTAACTGGAGCAGGGCAACTGGAAAAAACAATTGTCAGCCAAGTTAGGCCAAGCTGTCAGACAGATGAAGCATGTCTTAGAACATTCCATCCTTCAGTGTAAATGACCACTGTGATGGTAGAGCAGAGGTGCTGCTTAATTTGTGAGGTTCCATTGATTCCTTGTGTTGTAACCACTGGAGACGTCTAAGACAGTTTTGCCTTAAAAACTCATAGCTCTGGAAGAATAAAATATTCTTTCTTCTTAATAGTTTTTCCAGTAATTAAGGTTTTATTTCCACATCCTTTTTAGTAAGTGTAAAAGTATACTCCAAATCACTCTTTCTCTCATAGTGGTAAAGGGTGTGGGGAGCACAGTCCATATGTTTCCACATAAATCTAATTACTATCTAAATACTGGCCTTCACTGAGGTCACACACTTATACTGTGGAGGGCTTCAGATGGTAGAGGAAAAATTTTACATCTGGAGAATATCAAGTCTTGTCGATTGTATCTTGTTGACTGCAATTGCCATGCCAATTTTCTTGTTGTTAATTCCTTTGTAACACTAAAGAAAACAATGATTCTAAACTTGTCATAAACTGGAATTGGGTAATAGCTATGGTGGACAATAGGCAACTCAGACTTGCTAAATGTTAAAATGCTTCCCTCACTGTCACTGAGTTGAAACAAAATGTGAGGTCTACACCTGTGAGTATAAAGGATAAAAAAGGATAGCTTTGCTTCTGGCCATTAGTAATAGAATGAAAACAAAATATGCAAATCCCCCAGCTGCTGAGAGTAAGAAGCTCCATGCAGTTCATGAGTGAAAAAGGTGCTAAATGGCTACTGAGTCTGTTTGGAATTGTCCATAGCAAATGGATTCCTGAGCCTTTGGTCTGACAGAGTGAACAAAATATTGCCAATAGATGATTAGTAGGCCTTTAAATAAGGGAAGTATTTAAGAAGGCAAATGGAGAAAAATTATTTTTTTCCATGTGTTTTACCCTGCCAGTATGCAGAGTCAGGAAAAGAGACATCATGATTCTCCAACAGAATTTGGGATTTTACATCAGAATGTGTCATGAACTCCTTTGAATCTGAGGGCAGAAGAGAGGGATGGAGAATCAAAACTATTTCAGGTTTTCTACTTCTTTGCTCCAACAAATAATGAACTTTGGCTTATGAATAATGCATAAAAGTCTTTTAAAGACCTTTTACCCTAAGCCATTTTGGACTAGATGAGCAAGTATTTTAGACATAGTTAGTATTTTGGAATGATCCTCCAGATTATGTAAAAGGGTGCTTTATTTTATTCTTGATTAATTTCAAAACATGATTAAGAGGAGGGGTCTTGGGCTTATATCCCAATCGCTCACTTCTTGATTGCTTATAACAGGTTGCTGAATTTCTTTGTGCCTAAAGTTCCCCATCTTTAGAAATTAATTGTATGTACTAGCTCCAGAGTACTTTGTGGGAATTAAGTGTAATGGAACACTTGAAGGTCTTAGAGTAGGGCCTCACATTTGCTCCTAGTTAGTATTATTATGTTCAGCTGTGGCTTTCTAACTTACTATAAGTGCATAGTGACTTTAGGCTGGTTTTCAGTTTGTTTTCTTCATTTCCTCTGTAGTAGTGAGTTGACCATGACCACTCATGGCATTTGCTATCACAAATCATAATTTATAATTTTCTGTCTTATCACCCTCCTTCTTTTCTCTTAAACTTTAGACAATTTATTTGCAGTTTAATAAGGTCTTCTTTTCACATTATATGTTACAAATAGCTTTTTAAAACTATTCCTTTAGAAAACCAAACAAAGAAATACAAATATCCATATATGATTAAAAGGTAGTTATTTTACCATAAGCTTCACAAGGCCATGGGGCCATGATTGCTTGCTTGCTTACTTGTTTGTTTTTGTTCCCAATTTTAGAGTACTTATAATCCAACAACATCAGGGTTCTTTTTTATTTCTTTATTATTCTTTTTTTCCTGTGCTGAATTCCAGAGTAGGGTAGCCCTTGATAGCATTGAAAGCTATGTTTTTCAGGGTCCCATCAGGAAACAGATGGTTTATTCTAATTAGGTAATTTGAGTAAAAACTAATAAGGCACTATTTTGAAATGTGTGGGTAGGGGTTAGTGACAGCAACCAGGTCTTGTGTCTCCTTTCAGGGCCAACAAGAGGATGTGATACATTGTAATAGATATCAGGGTTAAGACGGTGTTAGGAACTGCAGGAAATTCAGCAAAGACTTCTCTTTTATGATGAGAGGCAGGGGTAATCAAGAAAAATTTTATGGATGGTAATAGTTACAATGGATTTTGAAGAAAAATTAGGTGTCTTGGTTATTTTTCTCAGGGATTTTATTTTAAGCAACATTTCTAGCTGCTTTCTTAGGAACTCCTTATATATGCTAGGCAATCTATACCACAAGTATCTAATATTGGATCCCAGAGTTCCTCACCTCCTGGTATTCATGTGCTTGTGTAAGGTAGATGTTGTCTTACTTCTAACAAAGAATATGACAGAAATGATGGGACATAAGTTAAGAGCTTCAGTTACAAAATTATTCTGGTTTTTTCCTTTCTCTACCTCCTTCCCTCCCTCATTTTCTCTGTGAGAATCCAGCCACTGTGTTGTAAATAACTCATGTCAGTCCATTGCTGCTTCTGAAAATAAATATCTGAAACTAGGTAATTTGTAAATTATGGTTTGCTTTCTTTTTTCAAGATGGTAACTTGTTGCTACAACCTGTGGATGAGACGAAAGCTGTGTTCTCACAGGTAGAAGAGAAAGAAAAGCCAGGCATCTCTCTTAAACCTCTTTAATAAGGGCATTAATCCCATTCATGAGGGCAGAATTTTCATCGTTGAATCCAAAATGGTTTTACCTCTTGATATCACCATTTTGGGGATTAAGTTTCGATATGAATTTTGGAGAGATACAGATATTCAAGCTGTGGCATTCTATTCCGTGTACTGCTAACTTTATATCCTCTTTGTAGTTCCAATATCTCTGAGCCTGGGTTGATTGGTTTATTTAAAATATTTTTTCTTTGTTTATTTTTATTTTTTGTAATATCTTACCAAATGGCAGAAATCAAGGTGAGGAAAGATTTAAATTATATTTATAACTCGAGCTCAATACACTTCTTCTTTCAGGCATATAAAATTATGTTTTGGGTTTGGGTTTTATAGTTGCAAAAGTTACTTTTAGTCTACTATAGTATTCAAATTCCTCTATCAAAAGCCTGACTTTGAACCAGGGTAAAGACTGGAATGTTAAAGAGTTTCACTCAGTGTTTACATTATATAAATATTAGTAGAATATTTATCTTGCACTTTAGTATTCTAAATTTTGTAATTTAGTTAAACATGCAAAGCTGTTTGTTTACAGAATGATTATTTGTAACATATTTATACCCTTTAAAAGGTTAATAACTGGAATTAGATGTAGATCAGAGATGGAATTATAAGCCAGAGCTGATTCAGTGAAGATGTTCATTTTTACGTAGGAAAGAATTTCAAAGAAGGAGCATCTTAATGCACTATCAAGTGAACCTACATTTGTGTCCATTGTTCTGATTTATTAACATATACCTGAGCATGATTGGAAATTCTTTTGTTGAAACTCAGTAATAACATGGTATCTTGTATTTAAAATGTAGTCATAGAGAATGACTCAACATCCTACTTTATCCAGGTCTGTTTTAGGTTTAGCTAAATCTCCCATGTCCTAGGAGAACCCTTCTTAGTTCCATATGAACTGTGTAGGTTTGTCAGTTAATGACTGGACACCAACAGCATTGATTTTACCTGGGAGCTTGTTAATAATGAAGAATCTTGGCCCTACTTCAAACCTACTGAATCATAAATTATTTTTAATATGATCCACTGGGGATTTACAGGCATATAAAATCTAGAAAGAACAATAATAGGAATGAGTTGTGAATCTGTATTCCTTAAATTTAAATTCCTGAAATGTTTCTGAAATGTTTTAAAATGTCTCTATTTTCTATTCCCTTTTCTCTGACAGCAGTATTGTTCAAATTATAGGCAGATCTTCAATAGTCCTAGTACCCCCAGGACTTTGTTAATTATATTATCCAGAGAAAGCACAAACTGCCAATTGCCCACTGAGAGGTGCCAGCTGTTTTAGCTTCATCAATCTTGCCTTTGTGTATGTGTTCATGCACTTTCAAATTAAATTTACTGTTTCAGAAATGTCTTTTAACTCAGATACATCCAAGTATCTGGAGAATCATGATTAATGTACAACCAACAACTTACTAAGCTAAAGAACTAGTTAATAAACAAAACTCTAGTAATCTTCTTCTATATTCTGATAATTTGGAATTCCAAAACTCTATTACTAATCTTCTCTGGACAGAAATAGATGAAAAATATCTATGTCTAGCTTTGGGGGAGATAGAAATACCTTCTATTTTTATTTTTGTACAAATGATTTTCTGATAATTTAATATAAACATTCATAAAACAAGTGGTCAAAATCATGAACTAGATCACTTATACATATTGAAATATCTTTGTTGGCAAACCTCCCATCTCCATATGCAACCTGACTATATGGATTCTCTCTCTCTCTCTCTCTCTCTCTCTCTCTCTCTCTCTCTCTCTCTCTCTTTCTCTCTTTCTTATTTTAGAAGGCAGCATTTGCTCCAGAGTGTAGCATAAATTTTAATTTTTATATTTTGAATATGCTTTTTCTAAAGCACTTTTCTTTAGCATTGATGGTTTCAAAATTTGCTCATGGATTCATGGAATAATCTCCTGAACATCCAATGTTTGTTTACGTTGGCATAAACCATCCCCACTCCCCACACACTCCCACTCCCCATAAAAAGAAAATTCCAACAAGGCTTCCTATGGTCACCATCCAGAAACAAAGCTCAGATTCACTACTGGCCCAGTACCTGAAACATTGACTGCTAAGTGGAACTGCAGGGTTGACTTCAGATCAGGAATGAATGTATGGCTTTGTAAAGTAATTAGGTTTTCCTAGCCTTTGATTTACTTTATTCTTATTCTACCTTAACTAAAGTATTAAACAGCATAACTTCATTAGACAAAACACCCCTATTTGAGATTTGATTCAAGACAGGTTTGAGTCTGCCTTTACTCTGCTGTCAAGAGCCAAATGATTTAGAGATCATGGGAATTCCATGAACCTCAATATCTCTATGTTTAAAATGAATAAAAATAGTGAAATATTTTGCAAAGTTATTGTGAGAGTTCAATTTTTAAGTATACAATAAAAGCACAGAATGCAATCCTTCACATTTAGTATTGTCACCATGGTAGCTATCCATGTTATTTGTGATGTGATAGTAATTACTGTCCTGAAAATAAAAAATAAAATAAAGCTATAATTCTGTACATATGGGTAGGTATATGTATTTTAATATATTCATGTGTTTTCTACAACTATAATTTATTTGTACAGTTCTTTCCTAGTCTGTTGCCCAAAATATTAAATGCCATTTGGGAAAGGAAAACAAATCAATACATGCTCTGATTTGTCCCGGGCCAATTTTGCAGTTTTTAGACCATATCAAAATGCTGCTGTTTGCATGAATTATGTATATGTGTACCTGACAACTCATATCAGAGCCTAGAAGAGTCTTGAAAACTAGTCTACATTATTTTATACATAATATATGATTAAAGTTATAGCTTTTACAGAAGTTTAAATTTATATTATACCCTCCTTATATAGAGGATTGCATATTGAAGGAGTTTGGAGTCAGATACATACCATTCAAAACTATTTGATCAAGGGCAACTCATTTAATTGCTTGGCCTTAGGTTGTTTTATATTTTTAATATTAATTACAATGATAAAGTACCACTATAGCAATAATGAAACATTCCATGAACATTTATAGAGTGCTTACTATGCCATAATCCACATATTTATTTATTTAGTTGAGTATTTGTATTAGTCACACTTTGTAGATGACAAAATGGAGGCTCAGAGATGGCCAACATTATCCAAATAATAAGCATCAGAGCTGGGCTTTACATCTATGTTTCAAAGTACTGGTACTTCCCATACTGGGAAGTACTGACAATTTTCCAAAGTTGTCATCAGGAACTGAGTCAATGCAGGAAGAGAGTACTTTCTAAATTATAAAAATATGTAAATGTTAGCTATTATTTGTGCTATTAAAGACTCTAACCTCTGATGCTAGAGAAACTTTATTATGATATAAGAGAAAATACAAGTAGAAAAAAAGTCCTGCAAAGCTACCTTTTCAGGATTTTAAATAATGTGCTATTTATAATATGTTGTTTCCCTAGCCAAAGGCCACTTTCAAATTCTTCTCCATTAAACACTAAGGCATTGCCTCTATTGAACCCAAAATGCTAGATACATATTTCTATCTTGTCTTCATTTCACATGGGGATGGTTGTTAGTTTCCTAGGACTGCTGCAATAAATTACCACAAGCATGGTGGCTTTAAACCACAGAAATTTTTCTTACAAAATTAAACATATTTTTAACATATGAGCTAGCAGTATTTATCCAAATTAATTGAAAACATTTGTCTACACAAAAACCTTCACACAGATGTTTATAGCAGCTTTATTCATAATTTTCAAAACTTGGAAAGAACCAAGATGTTTCCAGTAGGTGAAAGGGTAAATAAATTATAGTGTGTGAAGACAATGAAATATTATTCAAGTCTAAGAGAAACTGAGCTCTTAAACCATGACAAGACAGAAAGGAAATTCAAGTGCATATTCTCAGTGAACAAAGTCAATATGAAAAGATTTTGCAATTGTAATGGTTAATTTTGTGTGTTTGTGTTTCTGGGTTTTGGTGTTCCCAAATATTTGATCCAATACTATGTGGAGTGTTTTTGTGAGTGCTTTTGGATAAAATTATCCCTTAAATTGGTGGAGTGGCATCATCTAATCAAGTGAAGGCCTGAATAGAACACAAAGTATGACTCTCTCTAGTTAGGAGGGGAATTTTTTTTCTGCTTGACAGCCATCTGACTAAGACTAGGCCTATTTTCTGCCTTTGAATTAGAATCTAAACATTTGATCTTTTGGGGTCTCTGGCAGGTTGACTCACCCTCAAGATCTTGGACTTTTCAGTCTCCACTACTGCATAAACCAATTTCTTTTAATAAATCTCTCTCTCTCTCTCTCTCTCTCTCTCTCTCTCTCTCTCTCTCTCTCTCTCTCTCTCTCTCTCTGTGTGTGTGTGTGTGTGTGTGTGTGTGTGTGCCAATTAGGCACAGAGACATCCATGAAAATTCCACTGAAGGTGTTGCCTTAGCTGTCTGCTGCACTACTCAGCAGTTCTCAGCCAGGGAAGTGATCAAATCTAGGGGATATTGGGCCTGTCTAGAGGCATTTTTGATTGTCAAAAATTGCAGGGGTTGGTTGTAAGACATCTAGCATGTAGGGAACAGAATTGTTACACAACATCATGGGCATGCCCCTAATCAAAAACAGCCTCTAGCGTATAAGAGTAACCATGCTGAGGCTCAGATACCGTGGCCTAGATCATTAATGCTGCACAGGAAAGCACTGGGCCTTTTCTAGTTCCTTATTTTATTTCCAGTGCTTTAAGAACAGGGATTGTCTTCTTACTAGGGGTCTTCTACTATTGATAAAGGGAGGAAAAAACAAAAGAAGGGGGGAGAGAAGACACCCAGTATATTCTCAGAAGCAACCTAAAGCCTACAGAGAGGAGATTTACTAACTTGGGTCTGATAGTGGTGCTACAGTCACTCTGTCAGAGTTTACCATTCTACCCAAAGTTCTCTAGTCTAAGTTCAGTTGTTGATGTCAAGCCAGATCAGGTGAGATTCCTCCTAAGCCAAAACTCTATTTAGGTAGTAGTCTTTTTCTCTCCTCTATCCCAAGCATGCACAGTGATTCATTGAGCACTTCACCTGCACACACACACACACACACACACACACACACACACACACACACACACACAAATTGCATGCAGAGCCATCATATCTTTTGCTCCATGTCAGAGGTTATTGTCTGAGGCAGTCTCTTTCCAGCTGCAGAGAAAATCTGTTCACTTCTGATGCTGCATATTCCTGAGTGGTCTCTGTCATGCTTCACTTTCCCTTCCAAGGTGCCATCAGAGAGAATAAAAGCTCCTGTGAGAGCAGTGTCATGTAAAACTAGACTACTGCCTTTTTCTCTTAACCTGAGAAGTCTGTCCTTATCAAAAACATTGTAAGCTCACCCCAGGAAGGCATCTCCTGGTGACAGATTGAGGATCAAAGGACAGAGGAGAGACTATTGACAGGCATCTACATTCTCTGCTCAACTGGTCAAGCCTTATGTCACACTGGAAGATACACCACTAAAACAAGGAGTCCTGATGCTTGGCAGTCACTCATAATTCTGCTTGTTGTCCATGAAGCGCGTGACCTAGAAGACCATAAACAGAGGCCCTGGCCTGAGAGAGTAGAGAGCAGGCTGCCAAGAGCACCTGCAGAGTCACTTTCTTCCTTTTGGGGAAGCAAACTTCTTGTGTTAGCCAGGGCTTTTACTGTTGGGACTCATGTTTCTTTGACTGTTGGGGGCTGCAAACAAGTCCAGATGGTGCCTGGCAGTTTGCCAGGAGGAGTGGTCTGTGAGGCAATGCCACAAAGCCATTAAGTTGATGGGGATTCCTTATTGGCTTACTGCTGTATGTAGATGATGCTAATTAAGTCAAGCTGTGTGTAATCAGTTAGGTATATATACTTCTGCTGTAGTGCAATAAGCGGGTGCCTGCTACCTTGGGTGCCTGCTACCTTGAGTTCCCTCTCAGTTCTCACTGAGTTTCCCCGCAATAAAGCAGTTCCCGCTTCAACCTTCAAATTGCTTGTCACCTCCTGGTTATTGTGCTCAGCCAGACTGCTGCATTTGACAATGGGGCTTTGCTTACCCTGAAGGGTATGGCTACCTAGGCTGCTTGTGTTTGTTTCTCTGTGTATGAGGGGGTGCATGTGTGTGTGTTGGGGGCAGGGGAAGGTACTGGAGATTGAACTCAAAAGCATAGTACAGCTGATCTACACCTAAAAAATATTCCTAGCCCTTTTTATATTTTAATGTGAGACAGGGTCTCAATAATTTTCACAGGCTGCCTTGATGCTGAGCAGTGCAGCACACAGTTCCCTTACACACTTGAATAACAGGCATGTACCAGAGTACCCAGGGCATGCCCTCTTGGGTATATCTAATTCCTAGAGTCAGTCATCTACCCAACTTGTTCACCCATATGCAAATTAACCAATCTAGTTCTTACCCCACCAATCCCCTCCGTATTGGGCTTCCAACCTCCCAGGACACTCTGCCTACTCTAATTGTTACCACTGTTTACCAGTGATGAGTCATTGCTTCCCCAAATGCTGAAGTATAACACCAGAGAAGCATGCCAAAGCAAGTGTAGAGTGGAAAGTGGAAGGCTTTATTAAAGGATAGCAGAAAAGACTTCTCTGGGGAAGAATCCATGGAAGGTGGAGGTCTTCTCTTTTATATAGCTAAGGTCTTTGAATCTTCTCACATTCCTGTCCTTTTTCCCCCAAATGCTGAAGTATAACACCAGAGAAGCATGCCAAAGCAAGTGTAGAGTGGAAAGTGGAAGGCTTTATTAAAGGATAGCAGAAAAGACTTCTCTGGGGAAGAATCCGTGGAAGGTGGAGGTCTTCTCTTTTATATAGCTAAGGTCTTTGAATCTTCTCACATTCCTGTCCTTTTTTCCCCCCTTTATTCTGCAGTGATAGAATGCAGGTGGGAAAACTAAAAGGTGGAAGATAGGAGGACTGAAGGAGTAATCTAGGCAGAAAGAATCTGGGATGGTTTGATTAGTACTTCTTTGTTTGCTGGGAGCAACTTCATTAACATTTCCTTAGGATGGGTTCTGGCCTTGGGCATATTAACATTTTAATTTCCCTAGGTGCTGTTCCAGTTTACTGGACTCCATTCTCAGCCAGATGTGTCTGACTCAGTTACACTAGGTGAGCACCCATAGCAACCCCCTAGCAACCACCAATCAGCATGAGACACGGAAAATACTTGGGATGCCAGATGACCCCCCAGTAGTCTCCCTGGTTGATAACATGTTAGGAAATCATGTAATTTAGCACATACATCCCTCATGAATTAAACCAATCAGTTAAAATGAATCCCCCTCTTTTACTAACCAATCATCCCTACCCAACTTGTTCCCGCCAATGAATGTGCTAATCAATGTTAAGAGTTTTGTTTGATTTTCCTGTGGTGTGGAATGATTTGCTGTGTGATATTGTGATGCATATAGTATCCCCCAAAATCTATAAAATCTCACTGAACAAAGGACCCAGACTCCCTCCTTGGGACCACCGTGTTGGAAATGGTTGTGAGTCCCTGCTTGAGCTTGCAATAAAGACTCTTGTGTGATTGCATCAGATTCAGCTCCTGGTGTTTTTTTGGGGTCCCCCCAATCCGGCATTACAGCCCTAGCCTACTAGAACCCACTGCAATGATTGAAACATGCTAATCCTATGTAAACCTGCTTATGTTGCCTGATCTTTTCTGCTTGAACAAATGCAGTGAAGCCTCTTTCCCATATTCTCCATTACTTTTCACACACTCTATTTATGACCAAACCTGGTGCTTCCCACATGGCTCTGCACTACTGTTTATAGAAAACTGTAGCTCTCTGCGATGGTATACCTGTTTCCGTGAGTCTCCCATATCTGATAAAAACAAACCCAAGGCAGTTTTAGAATAATGCCAAACTTGTAAAGCTTCTCAAAAGAGCCAGGGAAACTACATCCATAGCCTACACTCCTAGGTCTGAGTCCTGGGGGTGCACCCAGCCCTCTTTTTTCTGTTAGTCTCTCCCCATCTCATTGGTGGAGAACAAAAAAAGGCTGTCAGAGGTGGGAGAGGAGAAAGGCCACTGCACTTAGGAAGTAGGAAGTGTGCAAGCACCCTTACTGTGGCATACTATCTTCTTTCAATATGAGTCACAGAAGAGACCCAGACACAGATAAAAGCCCACAGTAGTAAGGAGTATAGCTAGACTTAAACCCAAAATTTGAATGTTTGTTCTCTTCCCACCTACTCAGTTACTTTCCCAATGAAGTTTTTAAAGCTTTTAAAAAGGCAGGCCATATATTCTGGGTGTTGTTACAATCAGAGTAAACTTTTTAAAAGAAGAAAATATACTGTCACCACTTTATGACCTCTCCTCCTCCAAATTGGTATTATTATGGCCTGTGATCACAAATCTGCTACCTCCTGGTTTTCATGCTATGGGGAAATGATTAGGCTGTCCTTAAGGGAGAGAAGGACCTGTAACATTCCAAAGGATTTTCCTGCTACTGTACTATAGCCATTGCTCTCTCTAGTCAAAGCCCCTGGCTTCATATCAGTTCACTGCAGTAAAATTAGCCTCAGAACAGGAACAATTCAAAGACTGATAGGAATGACCCATAGAAGCTAGTGACTGGCTGAAACACACCCTTGGAGGCAGCAGAAAAATGCATGCTTGCCCTCTAATGGTCTTAACTGGCAACTGCAGTGATCTGGACACCATGACCGAAGGTTTTCATATAAGAAAACTGTGGTCCTCCCAACTGTGGTCATAGCACAGTGACATGGCCTTTAGAACTTCTTAAACCACAGATTGGGTTTTGCTTCCATCTCTGAAAGAGAAGTAAAGTTCAAAATCTTTACAGGTTTGTGGATGCTGTTGTTGAGGATCTTAAAAGGGGACATTGCAACAAGATTCCCTGGTCCACACTGCAGAATTCAAATGGTCAAAAAGTCAGGATGGGCATAATCTACAGTCTGTGAGGCCTGGTTTAATTTAGATGTCTCCACAAGATTGATACAAATTTCCATCACTTTTACACAAATATTTGCATGTGAGGTGTTTCATGCTAGAGATTTACCAACACAAATGGGAAGCCTCTGTGATGGACAACCACCAGGATTTTATAAGAGGATTATTTTGACCTTGCAGTCTCCGGCACAGGGAGCTCTGATGGATGCTTGGCCCCATAAGACCACTGCTAGTTCAAGCAAGGAGAAATGAGAAGTATTCTTATCTCTTGCCTTCCATCCTGTTAAACCTAATGAAACCACAAGTACATTTGACCAATCAGAAGTGATCCCTGCTCTGACACCCCATCAACTGGAATCCACTTTCTGGCTATACCTGTTTTACTCACTCAAGAAATATACCTCAGTTGATGTGGTTCTTAATATGAATCATAAATCTAGTAAAGAATAATTTGATTGAAACTAGAAATAAATTATTGGTTAAAAATACATGCCCACTGAAAAGCATGTATATATAATACAGAAAAAAAAGCAAGCACTTTAGAGTTGATATGTCCATTGGACACAATAGGCACTGTGGCTGTATTCCATGGAAATCTTTTATTTTGAAGTTCTAAGAAAAATAAATACATAAAATCTGCCTTGGAGTATATTCATCTTCACATTATTCCAGGAGCAAAAATGTCACTTTTAACCTTATTTTTATAACAATGTAACCATGAAGACAGAAGCAACTCTTTAGGACTCTCAAATTTGGGCTCCAACTCATAGCCAGAATTAAGTCATCCCAAGGCTTTTATGAACTTAATCTTCCCCACATTTTATATTGGTAATTAGAGTTGTACATAATGATGTGATTTATTTTTGCATATTTGTACATATGTACACTATACACAATACACTGACCACAGGGTTTTACAATTCATGGTGAACTCTTTAATTCTTGCTCCACCTCTAGTATTGTAAGGAAACTCAAGGTCATCAGACCATGCTGTCAGCAATGGCCACAATTCTCTGTCTCCTTCTCTGACTCTCTTCCTTCTGCTTATTTTCTTCAGCAGAATCCCACAAGGGAGTCTATTCATCAGCACTGCTTAAGGCCATAATTTGGCATGATGCTTGTTAACACTAATATGAAACTAAAGCCCTGGTCCCCTTCCTTGTTAGGGCTTCTACCTGCACTATCCAGAAAAATCCTAGAGGAGTGTGGGCTTTATCTACTATGACCAAGAGTCTGTGCCAACATTAAGCACAGCACCTTGACCAATGTGCCCAGAAGGGATAGCTGCATTAATTTAATCTCAATATTCCAGAGGGTACTGGTGCCAATTTGTGACTCCTAGAGACACATGACAAACCATAGCTTGGAAGATCATGAGAACATTGGTAACAGTGTAAGCTTGGCTTAGCTAGAAAACTGACCTTTAGAGAAATGGCCCATCCCTCTCAACAAGATCTGAGGACCAGGCCTGGTTCACATTCACCTACACTTCATTGAGAAAGGTGTGGCTTTCGACCTCAAAATTTTTCATTTCTTTTCTGCTCTCTGACTCCCTTTCCTCTTCTCACCTCATAGCCATTGTTGTCATTATAATGGGCAGGACAATGTGGCGGGGCATCCCTGGACTCATGGTCATGTGTCTTAAGCCTTCCAGCCAATCGTTCAAGAGAAATATTGTTCTCACTTTATAAATGGAGCAAAACTGGTCCCCAAAGGATCATGGATGCTGTTGCTGAGAAGCAAAAGTCAAAAACACCAAAAAAGCAACATCTCTAGCAATTATAGAAATGCAAATTAAAACTACACTAAGATTTTATCTCACTCCAATTATAATGGCAATTATCAAGAATACAAGTAATAGCAAATTTTGGGAGGATGTATGGGAAAAAACACATTTTTGGTGGAACTGCAAATTTGTGTAATCTCTCTGGAATATGTTATAGAGATCCCTCAGAAAAACCACATTTTTTAGGAATAAAACCACATTTTTAACCAATTGTTTCACTCCCCAGCATATATCCAAAATACTTAATGTTAGCATCATACAGTGACACATCCATGTTTATAGCAGCACAATTCATAATAGCTAAGCTATGGAACCAACCTAGATGCCCACCAACAGCTGAATAAAGAAAGAAATTGATACAAACACACACACACACACACACACACACACACACACACACACAATGGAATATTACTCAATCATTAAGAAGAATGACATTTGCCAGTAATTGAGTGGATATGGAGACTATCATACTAAGTAAAATAAGCTAAGCCCAAAAAACTGAAGGTGGCATGTTATTGCTGATATGTGGGGGGTAAAGCAAAATAATAAGAGAAAGAAAAAAGAAAATGTTAGTAGATTGTCCAAAGAAATGCTAAAAGATGAGAGCAGAGATAGGAATAGAAAAGACAGCAACATGAATCTTATATAAGTTAGATTGTATACATAAGAAAATTCCCCCATCATGCCCACTCAGAAAATGGGATTCCTAATTAGAAATAATTATGAATTATAATTAGAAAAATTTCTGTTTGCATAATTTTATCAAAATGGATTTTATGTCATGTATAATTAAGTTCTTCTCAAATAAATAAATAAATAATGAATAGTAACATGAAACCAAATTGATGGCATCATAGCTTAATGAAGAAATGTCTTTAGGTACATTTCAACATTTTCTGAATCTCTCCCCCAGTGGAGTATGCTTGGTGTGTTCAGACATGAGAGAAAGTTAGAAATTCAGGATGCTGCACTGAGAAGAAGGAACCCCATTCCTTCCACATTCATCTTCAGATGAAGATATGCAAGGGAGCATACAATCTCAAGTTCCCCCCCCCCACAACATTTAACTATGGCAGAGAGGCACAGAGTGCATTTTAGTGGATCAGTGAGTATATATTTATTTGTTGGTAAGTCTATGAGTAATTTATTGAATTAGGTCTGCAATCAGCTTTCCTAGATTCACAATGAAAGCCAAAGTATTTTTTCCTTGAAGAGATAGACCCTTGAGCTTTTCTTAAAAAAGTCTTCTTTGTATTATTTAACTTTTTGCACCACTGGTATTTGGGGGCAAGATACATAGATCTTTTGAATGAGATCTGCTGTTTGCATCAAGACATGTAGGCAGGGGTGGGCAGTTAGTAATGCTGTTTTTCTTTTTTTTTTTACTTTTAAATTTCTTGTAAAGTGCAGAGTGTCAAGTTACAATTAAGAATGTACACCTGGGCAGGGCTTTGTGACTTTTGTAGGAAAGCAGGTGAACACCCACAACCAGGGATCCTGGTGAGGAGCAGAAACCAGGGAAAGTGCTCAAGTTGGCCTTAGTCTATGCAAGGCTACAATAATGTGGCCACTGCAGGTATTTCTCTCAAAAAATGGCTAGCCAAGGAGCAAGGGAGCCCAGAGGAAGCTGAGTTTTACACAGGTTTGTGCTCTCTGACATCTCTTCTGAACTGATCCTTTTAGTCTTACTCCAGGCAGAATTCAGGCTCAAAATGCAGATTAAACTCACTTGAAGGAAAATCAAACTTTAATGTTGCCAACCAGGTTTGAGTCTTCTCCAAACCACCTACAAAAACTTCTGAGAGCCTCCACCAAAGGAGGCAGAGATGTATTGACTACTTCCCAACAGGATGAAAGGCCATTTCTGTTCATATAATTCTGCAAAGATAAAGAGATAACATCTCAGCACATTGAAGAATGATTTTGGAAGGTCTTATTATTATAGAAGGCCCACATAATGAAAATTTGAAGAATCAATCTCAATTTCTTAGCATTAGAACCCAACAAAACTCTGGTAACCAGGTACACACACTACAGAGATAGTACATTATTCAGCTCATTTAAAGGGAGATACACAAGATAAAAAGACGTTTTTGTGATGAATTTAAACCTTTCAAGGTTATAGACACAAAAGTGTCCAGAGCATGTTCACATGTTGGCTCAGCCCTCACACAAAATCCTTATAACGATGGTCCAGAGGGATGATTCCCAAAGTCGGATCCCTGAGCACTCTAGAACTTTTACTTTTATGCATAAGCAAGTTTGAGGTACATCAAAGCAACAGAGTTGATGCAATATCATTGGATGGTGAAGTCTATATTCCTTACCAGGGTATAATCTTGTCAACAACCTAGGGACTCTTAGCTCATATAGCTTAGGAACTTCTATTGCATTAAGGCTAAAGGGGGATTATTCTAACCCATTTTTTAATTTCCTGTTTCTGATGCCATGGTTATCTTTTACAGGTACTTGTTAGCCACTGCAAGCCTTTATGGTTAAATGTCAGTAAGTAGAGCTGCTGTTAGGAAGCAGGATATATCACAGCCTTTCAGCTTTTAAACAGCTGAATTTCCATTTACCTCTATAACAAAAAGCTATTGCTGAAGAATTTCCTCACATGAAAGAAGAGTAAACAATAGTCTCTCAACTCAAATGGATCTCCTGGGATATCTTCTCTATGCTGTCTTTTTAAAATGGGGAAGAAATCACATTTATCCTGATGGACATCTTCTATATTAAGAACAATCCAGACTTGGAGGAGCTTCAAGTGAATTTTATACAGTTCTGTCCTGGGCAGTTCTCAGCTCTCACTTATGTTGTTGAGAGATCATTTGATATCTGGAATCCTGTGTTTTCTCATATCTACAATTGGATGGACACAATTGAACAATGGCTCCAGGGAAGGTATTAATTAAGTAGGTGCCAGGCCTCCACAGCTGACAAAATGCCTTGAAGTTACTGTGAAGGTACTGCTTAACTATTATCTTACATCCCACATAAATTTTCTCTTAAGAAGCTTATGACTTTGTCACCATGAACACTCATGTCATTCACATGTCCAAATACAATATGTCACACATTCCTTGTCTGAAATTCAGATTCAAATTCTCTGATGATTTATGTTACTTCCAATAATTATATATCCATACTTGGCATTTTTTTGCTATATGCCCTTAATAATACAATTTTCTGCTGCTTGCCTTTAAAACATAGGACTTGGTGGTTTTTTATATTCCTCTAGATCAGCCTGTGTCTATAATTGATAAACCTTTAGTAAACTTGCCACATTTTCAATGTATATATTGATGAATAAATGGTGTGTGTGATGGATTCTAGCTGGTGTTTGCCCTTGATGTTCTTAAGGGCCAGGCTATACAGGCAATGACCAAACAGACTTCATTTTACTATGAGACTCAATATCATGTACAAATGCTTCTCCCATGGGAAAGCCCCACCTCTGTACCCATTAATAACATACTCAGCAACACAAAATAGCAATTCTTATACAATGTAAAATTGGTCTCTTTTCTTTTTATTATTCTTGGGCAATATAACTTGTCAGAGATTAATTGTGTAGACGTTAGTAACTATTCTCTAATCTAACTTGTACTCAACTAGTGTCATTTTGACCCACTTCCCTTATGTTTGCTTGCTGCTATGCCAATCGGCAAGTCCTGTGGGAAATACCAATGTACCCATTGCATTGTGCTGTCAAATGCCCACTTTGGCTTCTGTACATGCTTGCTTACATTGGCTAAACTCCCAAACATCCCTTTCCAGTTTTTTTTTTAATTAAATATAAGGCCAGCTAAAGACAGGCATGTCACACTGACTATCTTGTTCTTTGGAGAGAAAAGTGACTGTCACTGCTAAGTACTAAAGGCTTAATTGGAATGGCAATGTGTAGTGTGAGTTATTTGGGAGATCTTGGTATAATAATGTAAACTGAACCAGGATTCCCAGGATCTGGAAATAAGAGGCTCACAATGACTGAGATATATGAAATAGTTCAGTTCATATTACACTAGGTATTACATTGGACTGGATTTTATTTACTTATATCACAAATTCTGCTATTTTGAATAACTGTCACTTTCAAAATATAAATACAATAAGGAATGTTTCAAGTTTCTTGTGATCTGGTGGAAGTGTTTTGCCTTTGCAATTAGACACAGCTTAGAAATTCTGAGTCCCAGCCTACTTGCTTATTTAGTTGTTGGACTTTGTCCACAAACAGAAACAGATTTTACATCTCAGTCACTAGGTTTGAGGCCAAATTCCAAATAAGAAATTTGCCTTTAATGAATATAAACTATAGATTCAAGGCTGTGGACAGAAAATAGGTTATGCATACCCAAGTCTGGAAACCCATCTTCCTTTTTTTCCTTTTTTTTTTCTGATAACTACAATTGGAAAGAGACTTTGACCAGTACCAAGTTAGAAGACCTCTCTGTGGAGCTCCCTGCTCTCATTCAGGGCATTGTCTCTACTGCTCTTGGGCCAGAGGAGAAATCTAGTAAGGAATTTTATCCCTCCACTTGAGCACATAAAAGGATAGACCAGGGGTTTACCTCTTTGACATAAGGGAACCCACAGTTCTCATATTTGGAAGTTGGCTGCTGTGCTCAGATATTCTGGAGAGTTTCATGTTTGAGAGTGTCATTTAAAAAATGCATACAATTCATTACTAATTCTTAGTCACATAAAGGTAATATTATAAACATATTGGTTTATGTGATTGAAATTAATTTCAACTGTTTCTTTTCACTTTTTTAATGTGAATTCCAGAAAATTTTAAATTACCCATGTGCCTTATGCTTTGTTTTTTCATTTGTTGCTTTAGCAGGTTGCTTCTTAGCTCAAAGTTCTATCTGTCTCTCAAAAAGACCAGAGAACAAGAAAGTTATATAATTTTTACAGTAATTTTTATTTTTAAAAAATTTATGAATAATATACAAGCATATATAATTAATAAACTGAAATGACCTTATATGCAAGGTTAAAATCATATATTTTGCTGATTGGGCTAGATTCCACTTCTGGGAGGAAATCTTGCAGCATCCTGAGGCTCTGGGGTGCATTTCCTACATCTCAAAAGATTAAAACAAACAAACAAACAAACAAACAAAAAACCCCGCCACCCTAAACCTGCCATAATTCTGGCCTCATTCTTGCCTGAAGTGGATATCATCCGCTGTGGCTCAAAAGAAGGCTCACTGGGCTCAGGCTGGGTGGCGGGGACTGACCGAAGCCTTTTCCAATCAGAAGCCCTTACTAAAAACTGTCCAACCCTGAGAGCCGCCAGCAAAGAGGGAATGGGCTTCTGCACTTGGTTTCTGGAACTTTATTCTGGAGTCCGCTTTCCCTCTGGCTTTGCCTCCCTCTGGGCCGAAGATCCCGGGTTACTCTGCTGTGCCGGTGCTGAAGCCCATCAGGGAGCAGGTCTGGCTGCTGAGCACCAGGAAATGATGAGTGTTCTGTGGCACCTGGACCCTGGGCAGGGAGGCTGGCTGGAGGAGGGAGACCAGTCAGGGGGGACTGGCTGTGGGGAAACTGGAGCTGGCTGACCCAGACTCCAGAAACTCTCTGGAGTTTGCAGGCCTAAGCCCTACTCAGGGCCAGTTGCCCTCATTCCCACTGGCCAGCCCGGTGTGGAGCATGTTGGTTGCTAAGACTCTTGGCAGCCTCCCCATCCCCTTGTGGCAGCCTAAGCCCCTGCTCAAGCCCTATCTTTCAGGTGGGTGCCACATTCTAGAGTCTTCCTGGGCTGTGGTGATTGACACATGGGCTGAGTCTCAGAATCAAATCTCCAAATGTGGTTTTCCTGCAGGAGGGGAGCTGTGCTGTATAGGGTCCTTGGTTATTTATAAGCTAGATACTTTTCAGTTTTACCATCTTTGTTTATTATATTTTATTTTATTTTATTTTGTATTGGAAGTTTTAACAGAAGGGTGTTTTACCTTATTTATACCAGTGTGTTACATTAGGTCACTGGCATCATTAAACAAGTTACAGAGTTAGCAACATTATGCAGCTTAATCCTCTGTTACCTACTAAGTTGCAATGTGCAGTGTTAGTTGCTTTGCACAGCTCTCAAGAAAGTCCTTTGTTTAAAGTTACTGTTATGTGGGCAGGTTCTGGAGCAGCAGAGTTTGGTGAAACATTGTGGTTGTCTAAGAAGAGAGTTTCTTTTTTCCAAGTGGATATCATCCCCTGAGATTATAGTGGAGGCTGATAAGACACTAGCAGAGATCCTCATGGAGGGCTGCCTATCACAGTAGCTATTATCTTGCACCTTTGTAGAGAAATTTTCCCAGGCACTGAGCATGTCCCAGCCATGAAGTCATAAGAGGCCCCAATATCAGACACTACTCTCCCATTCTCTGTCACCCCTTTCCACAATCAAAGAAAACTTGCTGTTCTCTACATTTCCACAGTCAGAACCCTAACAAGTTTTCAATATTACTTTCTTTTTCTTTTCTTTTTTTTTCTTTTTTTGGTACTGGAGGTTTAACAACAGAAGAATGGTTTACCACTGAGCTGAATTTCTTTTACTATTTATTTATTTATTTTGTGTCAGAGTGCAGCTAAGTTACTGAGATTGGCCTTTTTATGGTTTAATGTATATTGGCATTCCTATTGCAATTAAATATATAATTTTTACATATACATGGGTTCACCTACAGATTTTGTTTAAATTGTGATTCCTTGATTATTGTAATAGTAAAGTTTCATAATATATTTGCATCAAGTGATGAAAACTCCTTTTTCTCTTATAATTGAGAAGTTTCTTGGCTATGTTTACATATATTTAACACTATATATGGATTTTAGAACTGTATGCTCTAGTGTTGTTTTTTTTTTCCACTTAATGTAAATCATGTTGAGCTGGGGGTTGTAGCTCAGTGCTAGAGTGATTGCCTCACATGTGGAAGGCAGTGAGTTAAATCCTCAGCACCACATAAAAATAAAATAAAGATATTATGTATGTATGTGTGTGTGTGTGTGTGTATATATATATATATGTATATATATATATATTTACTATATATATAGTAAATCATGCTTTTTATTAATTATTAATTATAGTTATAAATACTATTCAGGTTCATTTAGTTATAATTGTAAAAGCATAGAATATAATTGCTCCACTTAAGTACATAGTACTTCCCTTTTCCCTCTCTATTTTTCCCTTTCTTCTATTTATTTAGAGTTTTAAAATTTATTGCTTTATGGATACACATAAAGGTTAAATTCACTGTGATATATTCATTTATTTACATAGAAATTTTGATGGAAAAAGTTTTAAGTTAGTTTGGGAGAAAATTATCATTTTTGTAATGATGAAGTTTATCATCTACACATGGGCTGTGTAATTGAGTCATTTATGTACTTCTCATAATTTTACTTTCTCACAAATTATATATATATATATATATATATATAACTTGTGTACATGGGAAACACCCTATGTATATGGCACCTATATAAAACTTAAATATTTTTTTAAACTAGCTATTCTGTGACCAAATTTTCCCACAATTTATTATTTATCACTTCTAAAAGGTACATTTCTTTCTTAAATTTATATATGAAAGTGGAATGCATTATGATTTTTATTACACATGTAGATCATCATTTTTCATATCTATGGTTGTATACAAAGTATATTCACACCATTTTTTTTTCATACATGTACTTTGGATAATAATGATCATTATGTTCCACCATTATTTCTAACCCCATCCCTCCTCGCCTCTCCTTCCATCCCTCTGCCCTATCTAGAGTTTATCTATTCCTCCCATGCTCCCTCTCTCCCTATCCCACTATGAATCAGCCTTCTTATATATTAAAAATTGTCATTTTGTTATTTGGGATGGGCTAACATCACTTAGCATTATCTTCTCTAACTTCATCCATTTACCTGCAAATGTCAAAATTTTATTCTTTTTTATTGCTGAGTATTATTTCATTGTGTATATATGCCACATTTTTTATTTTATCTATTCATCTTTTGAAGGGAATCTAGGTTGGTTCCACAGTTTAGCTATTGTGAATTGTGCTGCTGTAAACATTGATGTGACTGTGTCCCTGTAGTATGCTGTTTTTAAGTCCTTTGGGTATAGCCGAGGAGAGGGACAGCTGGGTCAAATGGTGGTGCCATTCCCAATTTTCCAAGAAATCTCCATACTGCTTTCCATATTGTCTGCACTGGTTTGCAGTCTCATCAGAAGTTTATGAGTGTACCCTTTTCTTCACACCCTCACCAACACTGATTGCTGTTTTTCTTCATAATAGCTGCCATTCTGACTGGAGAGAGATGAAATCTTAGAGATTTTGATTTGCATTTCACTAATTGCTGGAGATTATGAACATTTTTTTCTATATTTTTTGATTGATTGTATATTATCATCTCAAAAGTATCTGTTCAGGTCCTTGGCCCATGTATTGATGGGGTCATTTTCTTTATTAGTGTTTAGCTTTGTGCATTCTTTAAATACCCTAGAGATTAGTGCTCTATTTCATTTGTGAGGGGGTAAAAATTTGCTCCCAAGATGTAGGCTCTCTACCTTACAGATTATTTCTTTTGCTGAGAAGAATTTTTTTTAGTTTGAGTCCATCTCATTTATTAATTCTTGATTTTAATTATTGTGCCAAAGAGATCTTATTTAGGAAGTTGAGGCCTAATCTCATGTGATGGAGATTAGAGCCTACTTTTTCTTCTATTAGACACAGGATCTCTGGTTGTCTTCATAAGTCCTTGATTCATTTTGAGTTGAGCTGTGTGCATGATGAGAGAGAGGGATTTAATTTTACTTTATTGCATATGGATTTCCAGTTATACCAGCACAATTTGTTGAAGACGCTGTCTTATCTCTAATGCATGTTTTTGGCACCTTTGACTAATATCTAATATAAGTTAATTGTAACTTTGTGGGTTAGTCTCTGTGTCCTCTAATCTGTACCATTGTCTACCAGTCTGTTTTGGTGACAATAAGATACATTTTCTTGAACCATCACCCTGCAATTTAAGTGTTTGGATGAGTACTGCTGTATTCCTCTGTGTTTTCATGGCTAGATTTCCTGTAATTTCATTATGTCTCTGTTTCTGTTAGGGAGTATTATATATCTTCATTAGCCAAAGAGTTTCCAACAATAGATAATAACCTAAGCTTCTTCTTGAGTGTATGAGAATATTTTCCTACTTTCATCATTTCATTTTATACTTCTCTAATTTTTAAAGACTTCTTTATGATTACTCAATACTTAGATGTATCTTGTATAAATTGGCAGTTTGTTTCTTGCTCACATTTCTTTTGTAATTTCTTGCTTCAAAGATAAGAAAACAGATCCTAAGAGGCAGATGTAGATTGAGTTCATGGAAAAAATGTATTTAATTTTAATTATTAAAATTTTTATTTGCCCTTTTTACTTCTCCTATACACATATTGTAGATTTCTTGTCTGTTTTATTTTGGAGGTTATTTCAAATGAAGTTTTAGTGGGTTTTTTGTTTGTTTGTTTTTAGAAATTCTAACACAAAAATAAATAAGAAAAAGACTGTCTTTTTCCTGTGGATGCAGAAAAATGAATATTTCCCAAAAACATTTGGTAAGTAAATTATTGAAGGACACACATACATTAAATCATCCACTCTACTTCTTTGAATGTTTTCTTTTCTTTTGACTGTTTTTGGTAGTGAATCAATCCTATTATCTGGATTGTGGAGTTTAATACACAATCATATAGGATACAATTTGGGCAATCTTAGAAATATTAAGACGTCATTTTTTACATAATTTTTTCAATATCTTATAAGTTCTTTATATTATTTTCTTCCTTGAGTCATACTTAGAATTTGAGCCTGTGATATCTTTTTTGCACCTTGTAATCTTCAAGTATTTTCCCCCATCAAGAATCTGGGTCGAGGGCTGGAGTTGTGGCTCAGTGGTAGAGTGTTCATCTAGAATGTTCGAGGCCCTGGGTTTGATCCTCAGCACCACATAAAAATAAAATAAAGGTATTTTGTCCAACTACAACTAAAAAAAATTAAAATATTAAAAAAAGAACCTGGGTTAATAGCTCTTGCTTCTCAAGGGTTCCTTTAACATGAAAGAAGATAAATCAGTTGTATTTCTCCTGGGATATATTCTTGAGTCACTCTTTTCCAAATGAGGAAGAAAATAATATTTCTCCAGACTGACATATTTTATATCAGGAAAAAACCAACCTTTGTGGAGCTTTGATGGAATTTCATACTGTTCTGTCTTCAGATAGTTCTGTGTGTGCTGCTGAGTTGCCATTTAATGTCCAGAAGAAACTTGTGTTTCTTATCTTTACAATGGGAATAACTTTAGAGGACACAGATGAACAATGCTCTTCATGGAGCCTAGAAATACATATCTGTGCTGTGGCCCACAACTGACAAAGCTCCTGGAAGACACAATGCAAATACTAATTGTTTAACTAGTATCTGCCACTCACATATATTTTCTTTCAAAAGATTATAATAACCTTTTCACTCTAGGCCCCTGAGTCATCCACATGCACAAATATAAAAAGTTGTGTTCACCATGTTTAAATTCGAGCTTTCATTCTCTTGTGATTCAAGATGGTGTGACTAATTGCATATTACATTTTGCCTTCCTTTTATTCTACATCCCCAAGAAGAATTCTCTACTTAGAGGCATAAAAAATATGTATAATGCATAATATATACATATATATTATATACTATGTGTCTATATAAATATTTATATTTGTGTGTGTTTGTGCTTTGTACATATATCCTATGTATGGTATATGTATATATACTATGTATTATATATATACTATGGTATACACATGATATTACATACACAAATATATATTTACATAATTAGTATACATATATAATACATGTTACATATACTATAGTATATATTTACACATACTGTAGAATATATGCATATACTATACATAATATATTCATATATCATACATACATATATAATGCATAGTTTTATACACACAGACACACACACACACACAGAAGTCCCTTACTGTTTTGAATATTTTTCACTAACAAAGTCCTAAAATAATAAGAAAATTTTGTATGAGTTATGTGGTGTGGTAGAGGTATTTTGGCTTTTAAATTAAATAAAATTTATTTTTATTTGTTATTTATTTATTTTTGGTATCAGGGAATAAACCCAGGGGTGCTATACAACTCAGTTACATTTTCAACATTTTTTGTATTTTATTTAGAGACAGGGTCTCAACTAAGTTGTTTAGGGCCTTTCCTCATTATGTTGCTGAGGATTACTTTGAAGTTGTGTTTCTTCCTGCCTCAGTCTCTGGAGCCACTGGGGTTTTAGGCAAGTGACACCATACTTGGTGATACCTGCTTACTAATTAAAGGGGCTTTAATCATGGAAGAAAAAAAGCCATAGACTGGTAATTAGGTCTAAGACCAATTGCAAAATAAGAAGTTTACCTTCAATGCATTTAAATAACAGACTCAAAGCTGTGATTAGATGTGAAGACATGGGCACCACTTTCTGAAACTTCATCTTTTTTTGCTTCTGTCTGATATCTGTAATGAAATGGTCCATGACCAGCTTTTGGTAGGAAAAAGTCTGAAAACTTTCTGGTTAGATCTTCCTGCTGTCACCAAGGGCAGTGCCTCTCCTACTTTAAAAGAAATGGTAAGAAATTGTACCCCTCACCTATACATACAAAAGGAGCAGTGAGGACCTTCATCTCCTTGAGGTCAGAGGAACAAATAATAGCTCTGAAATCTGGAATGTGGTTCTATGAACTGAGATATTCTATATTCTTGACATCAGTTTTGAGGGTACAGTTCAAACAATGCATATACTTTTTTTGTAATATTTTATTGGTCACCTAATTGTAATATTACCATAATTAATATACTGGGTTATGTTACTAAAGTCAGTTTCTACTATTTATTTATATGAATATTAAAAAAATGACTATATTTGTGTTTCACATATTCTTACCATTGGACATCACTGCCTTAGGGGATTGCTTCCCAGTCAATTTTCAATCTCTTTTTTCAGAAGAGGAGAAGGCAGGAAAGTTAAATAAATTTTTACATTATTGTTGTTTTATTATTTCCATTCATAAATTATATATATAATCCATTGATTAAAAAGGCCTTATGTGCAAGGGTAAATGCAAATGTCCTCTTGGGTGGGCTGGTTCTTACTACTACAAGGAAACCTTGCCTTAAATTAGCTACAGCCAGAGGCTCTGGATTTTAGTTTTCAGCAACTGAACTAAAAATTAAAAAAAAAAAAAAGCTGCAACCAAGAAACTGTCATTTTGACCTCTTCCTTTTCATCATTTTATGCCATCTCCTGTTACTCAAACAGAAGACTTACTAGGCTCAGCCTGAGAGGGTGAGGATATAAACCCTGTCCACTCAGGTGTCTTAGGTGAAATCCAGCATATGGCCAGTGATGAGAGGCAGGCTTTGACTATCTGTTGTGGCTTTTGTTTCTAGAGCCTGCAAGCATTGGTTCCCTTTCTAAGCTCTCTGTTTTATGTTCAGTGGATCTGATTTTCTCTGGTGTGAAGGTGCTGAAATATTTACTGTGAGAACAATGGGCCCCTCAAAATTAGTAAGTATTTATTATGCTCTGGCATCCTGAGCCTTGCAGGAGATGAGGTTGCTTGAAATTGACCAAAATATAGTGGGAACTGGCAATTGCAGACTGAAATTTTTGGAGTAATCTCTACAGTCTGCAGGCCTTGGGCCTCATCTGGATCAGGTTAGCCCTGAGTTTTTACTGGCCAGTCAATTTGGGCATGTATTAGTGATAGGGACTCTGGGAGCCTTGTCCTATTCCCGCAGAGTATCTTCAGTTTCTACCTGAAGTACTATCTGAAGTTTTAGCATTCCAGCTCTTTCCTAGATTGTTTGTTGGGGTGAGGAGAATTATCAGAATCAAAACTTTATGTGTTGTCTTGTATGAGAGGGGATGTAGTCTTTAGGAGTCTCAGTTATTCCCTCCCCTTAAGCTTGCTATTCTTTCTTTTTTTTGTGAGGGTGGTGGTACTCTGGATTAAATCCAGAGACCCTATGTCACTGAGCTACATCCCTGGTTCTTTTTATTTTATTTTGAGACATATGCTGAGTCTGGCCTTGAACTTGTTACTCAGTCTCCAGATTTGCTGGGATTACAAGTGTGTGCCATCCTGCATGGATTCCCCCTAAATATTCAAAATGTAAGGGAAGCAAAATGTCAAATTTAGAACCCTATCTATCATCCTAAACCATTACATATCTTCCTTTAAATGTTTAAAATGCCAGCTCCCTGTTCACATTTCTAATGACAGTGTCCCCTCTCAACTCTTCTCTCAACTATTTGTTTCTCATGCTATATTTCAAACGGGCATAGTATTTTCAAATTGTTTTACCAAGATCTGGATGGACCTTTCTAAGTGATTTGTTTTCTGTCTGGGTGAAGTGGCACATGCCTGTACTCCCAGAGATTCAGGTGGATAAGGCAGGAAGACTGCAATTTTCATGGTCAACCTTAGGAATTTATGTAGACTGTCAGCAAGTTAGGAACACCTATCTCACAATTTTAAAATAAGGGCTAGGTATATAGCTCAGATTTAACATGCCTCTGTGCTAGATACCCAATACCACAGAAAAATAAAAAGCAAAAGATTTGTTTTGTTTCTGAGCATTTTATGTGAGAAAAAAGTAGAGGAGAATCACTTGAGCTTTGTGAAATTGTGTGTATGTGTGTTCTTTCTTTGTCTCTCCCAAGCCAAAAACCTTTTCAGAATATCTTTGGGCTGAGAGTCACCCTTGTGGACTTTATGTCATAGGGATCTCATACCCTCTCTGATATTTTCCTGGTGCTGTGTTTCAAAACAGCCTCACATAAGGATCCCACACCTGGCACATGAAAGGTCTCATATCTAAGGTGCTAATTCAAGGCCAGACTTAGTACCTGGGTCCTACCCTGTTAGAGATCAGTCTAAGTTTAGGGAGTACAATTTCTTAAGAGAGCAGCTGAGTACCCTGCTGCTAGAAGGAGTCTTCTGAATCTCCTGGTATATCCTTAATCTAAAAATGCACTTCATTTTTTTTGGCTTCTGTGAATACCACTACAATGTAGATGACAATGTAGCCATTATTTAATATATTGATTCCAGTTTCATTGGAAATACATACAGAATTATTTTTACTGTGTTAGCTTTTAAAAAGCTCTCATGGTACTTAAAAAGTGGCTGTTATTAAATTTATATTCTACTTCAGCGTGAAAGTGTTTATTTCATATCCATCTAATTGGAGTACTAGTTATCTTTCATCTTTTTAGTAGTAACCACTCTTGTTTTTCTTTAACATTTATTTTTTAGTTGTAGTTGTACACAATACCTTTATTTTGTTTTTATATGATGCTGAGAATTGAACCCAGTGCCTCATTCCTTGTAGGCAAGGGCTCTACCTCTGAGCCACAACCCTCAGCCCTGATAGTAGTTATTCTAACAAATGTGCTCAGACTTCAGAATTCCTTAAACTTGGATGGTGAACTAAATTCTTGATGCAAGTTTGTTAGCATTCAGGTTGCCTTATACTCACTGGAAGAATGTGGTGTAAACTTTTCTAGAAACAGGAATCCTTTATTTTTACCCATTGTCTTCACTTCTGATAGGAATTGTAACCCAAGAAAATACTCACACTTCAACGTGAAGCCCTTCTTTTGTGATCTAGGGAGATTTTCACATGCACAATTGCCATTGCTCCAAAAACTTAGAGGGGATGTAATGCATTGGATAGAAAATTTATATATATATATATTATATATATATATATATATATATAATATATATATATATATATATATAATATATATATATTTATATATATATATATATATATATATATATAAATATATATATATATATATATATATATATATATATATATAATATATATATATATATATATATATATATATATATATATATATATATATATATATATATATATATATATTGGTACTGGCAGAATAGAAGATATGCTGCGAGCAAAAGAATTTTGCAGAGTATGCTGGTAAATCCCTTCCAGGGATTAACTGAGGCCCTTGGGATTTTACTCCTCCTCTGCCCAGGTCCTAGGAAATAAAATCCATGGATCTTTCATGGCCACAGGAAAATACCATTTTTCCCCCTCATGTCTTGATACTTGTATATATCTAGTCCCTTCCTCTCTATGCACCAGATAAATTAAAATCCAAACTGTGAGAAAGTTAGCATAAAATATGCTACATTCATGATCCCAATTTGGCTTCCTCTATTTAGAGTGACAGTGGATTTGGGCATTCTGTCCCAATTGTGTGGCACATTGCTTGAGGCAGAACCAATGCTTAAGTGCCCACCAACTTTTTCTACTCATCTGATGGTAGATATTTTCTCAGTTGTCCAATGTACATAAGTTTCTCAATTTATTTATGACTTTATTTAAGAGTGATTTAAAACAGAAATAAGTATTTATTTTGTGTATCCATGAAAGGAGGGTGAGTCAGGAGCCTGCTATTCTGCTACATTTTGAAAATCATCCCTCTTAACATCTGTTTTTTTGGGGTGCCAAGATATAACACTATTACCACACATAATCTGTGCACAAGTCCTGCCAGTGATCTGTGTCTCCAATTCTAAAATCTATCTTTATTTTGGGTTTTACCATTCACTCATTTCAAATATTTTTCTTGACATGCTTGCATTTCTATGAACCCTTTTATTGCACTTAACAATGATTTGTACATTTATACAGATTCATCTATGGAATTTTCTGTATTGTGCTTCCTTGGTTATTCTTTTCAAAGTCACACAAAATATTTTTAAGTTTATATATATAAGTAACATCATTTTTTAATCCTTTTTAAAATTTTATTTTGAGAAAAGTTTTTGCTCATTTGCTGGGATCACCCTCACAATTAAAATTCTTTTCCTCAGCCTCTAGAGTACTGAATATTCAGGTGTGCAAAACTACATGCACCCAATCCCTTTCCCTCTTTCTTACGTTAACTTTTGAATGCTTTATGTTTACTTTCTTATTTCAGTATTACTTATTCATAATTTATACATTCATTATTTACTATATGAAAATGAATTGTTATGTGATATAAATGATGGGTACAATACCATTATGGAAGGGGTCAGGAATTAAATCCAGTGGTGTTTAGCCACTGAGCCACATTACCAGCTATTTTTTTTTGTATTTTATTTATAGAGAGGGTCTCACTGAATAGCTTAGGGTCTAATCATTTCTGAGGCTGGCTTGGAACTATTTTTTAAATGCTTTATATTTTATTTTATATTTTAGTATTATTTATTAATAATTTTTATATTAAGGATTTAGAATGTGAAAATAAGGTGTTGTGTGATATGTAAAGGGTACCATTGAATTTTTAATGTCACACAGATGTCCCTTCATCCTAACATGTTTCTTTGGATAGAATGCTATCTTTCTTCCCTGCATTGCCATCTCTATGATTTTTGCTAATCCCCTGCTCCCTCCCTTACTCTCTCATCCCTCTGCCCTACCTAGAAATCATCTATTTCTTCCATGCTCCCCCTCCCTTCCCCACTGTAAGTCAGCCTCCTTATATGAGAGAAGACATTCAGCATTTGTTTCTTTGGGATAGGCTAACTTCACTTAGAATTATCTTCTCCAACGCCATCCATTTACCTGCAAATGCTATGATTTTATTCTCTTTTATTGTTGAGTAATATTCCATTAGGTATATATGCCACATTTTGCTTTATCCATTCATCCACTGAAGCGCATCTAGATTGGCTCCACAGTTTAGCTATTGTGAATTGTGCTGCTATAAACATTGATGTGGCTGTACCTCTGTAGTATGCTGTTTTTAAGTCCTTTGGGTATAGACTGAGGAGAGGGATAGCTGGTACAAATGGTGGTTGCATTCCCAGATTTCCAAAGAATATCCATACTACTTTCCATATTGGTTTTACCAATTTGCAGTGACACCAGCAATATATTGAGTGTACCTTTTCCCCCACATCCTTTCCAAAACTTGTTTGTCTTTATTCTATCTGCCATTATGACTGGAGTGAGATGATATCTTAGAGTAGTTTTGATTTGCATTTCTCTGATTGATAGAGATGATGAGCATTTTTCATATGTTTGTTATTGATTGTATATTCTTTTCTGAGAAGTGTCTGTTCCGGTCCTTGGCCCATTTGTTGATTGGGTTATTTGCTTTTTTGGGGGGTGTCTAGCTTTTTGTGTTTTTCATATACCCCAGAGATTAGTGCTCTATCTGATGTGTGAAGGGTAAAAATTTTCTCCTAGGATGTAAACTCTCTGTTTACCTCACAGATATTTTTTTGTCAAGTAGAAACTTTTTAGTTTGATTCCATCTCATTTATTTATTCTTGGTTTTAATTCTTGTGCTATAGAGTCTTATTAAGGAAATTGGTGTCTAATACCACATGATGAATATTAGAGCCTACTTTTTGTTCTATTAGTCACAGAGTCTCTGGAGTAATTCATAGGTCCTTGATTCATTTTGAGTTAAACTTTGTGCATGGTGAGAGATATTAGTTTAATTTCATTGTGTTGCATATGGATTTTCAGTTTTCCCAGCACCCTTTGTTGAAGATGCTATCTTTTATCGAGTGCATGTTTTTCACACCTTCATCTAATACAAGATAATTGCAATTTTATGCATTATTCTCTGTGTCTTCTATTCTGTACCATTCGTCTACCAGTCTGTTTTGGTGACAATACTATACTTTTTTGTTACTATTGCTCTGTAGTATAGTTTAACATCTGGAATAGGGATGCCTGCCACCTGCTTTACTCTTTCTGCTAAGGATTGCTATTCTGGATCCCTTAGTTTCCAGATAAACTTCACGATTCCTTTTTCTATTTCTATGAGAAATGTCATTGCAATTTTGATTGGAATTGCATTAAATCTGTATTGCTTTTGGAAGTATGGTCACTTTGATAATATTAAGCCTGTCTATCCAGGAGCAAGGTAGAGCTTTCCATTTTCTAAGGTCTTCTTTGATTTCTCTCTTTAGGGTTCTGTAGATTTCATTGTATAAATCTTTCACCTCTTTTGTTAAGTTGATTCCCAAGTATCTATTTTTTTAGGTTGTTGTGTTGGGGTAGTTTTTTTTTTTTTCCTTTCCTTCTCAGAGGTTTTGTCACTGATATACATAAATGCCCTTTATTTATGTCTGTTTATAATCTGCTACTTTGATGAATTTATTTACTAGTTCTAGAAGTTTTCTGGTGGAGTTTTTTTTATCTTCTAGGTATAGAATCATATAATCATCAAATAGTGCTAATTTAAATTCTTATTTTTCTATCCATTCCCCTTTGATTTCTTTCATCTCTCTAATTGCTCTGGTCAGTGTTTCAAAAGCTATTTTGAATAGAAGTGGTGAAAGAAGGTATCTCTTTCTTTTTCTAGTTTTTAAAGGAAATGTCTTCAATTTTTCTCCATTTAGAATAATGTTGGTCTGAGGCTTACCCTAGATAGCCTTTATGATGTTGAGATATGTTCCTGTTATTACTGGTATTTCTAGTGTTTTGAACGTAAATGTGTATTTCATTTTGTTAAATGTTTTTTCTGTGTCTATTGAGCTGATGATATGATTCTTATCTTTAAGTCTATTTATGTGATTAATTACATTTTTTGATTTTTGTATGTTGAACCAACCTTGAATCAATTGAGAAGAATCCTACTTGATCATGGGTGCACAATCTTTTTGATATGTTTGTATTTGATTTGACAGAATTTTATTTTTGCATCTATATTTATTAGATTTATTGGTCTGAAGTTTTTTTTTTTTCTTTGATGTTTCTTTGCCTGGTTTGGGGATCAGTGTGATATTGGCCTCATAGAATGAGTTTGGAATTACCGCCTCTTTTTCTACTTTTTTTGAAATAAATTGAAGAGTATTGGTATTAGTTCTTCTTAAAGGTCTTGTAGTACTTGGCTTTGTATCCATCCGGTCCTGGGCTTTTCTTGGTTTGTAAGCTTTTGATGGCTTCTTCTATTTCCTTACTTGGTATTTTTCTGTTTAAATTGTGTCTATACTCCTGACTCAATATGGGCAAATCATATGACCTAAGAAATTTGTTGATGCTTTCAATGTCTTCTGTTTTATTAGAGTATAAGCTTTCAAAATAAATTCTACTTATCTTCTTATTTTATAGTGTCTTTTGGTGATATTACCTTTCTCATCACGTATGTTGGTAATTTGCATTCTCTCTCTCCTTCTCTTCCTTAGGATGGCTAATGGTCTGTCAATTTTATTTATTTTTTCAGAGAACCAACTTTTTGTTTTGTCAATTTTTTCAATTGTTTCTTTTGTTTCAATTTCATTGATTTCACCTCTAACTTTAATTATTTCTTGCCTTCTACTGATTTTGCTGCTGGTTTGTTCTTTTTCTAGGGCTTTGAGATGTAGTGTGAGGTCATTTACTTGTTGACCTTTTCTTTTAAGGAATGAACTCCATGCAACAAATTTTCCTCTTAGTACTGCTTTCATAGCCACTCTCTACAGAAGGCACTAAGCAACTCAGTGACACCCTGTCTCTAAATAAAATATAAAATAAAGATGGGGATGTTACTCAGTGTTCGAGTGCCCTGAGTTTGATTTATGGTATGCTTCCTCCCGAAAAATGACATGATAAAAAATACTTTCAGAATTCATTTAAATTTCTGTTCTTTAGTCTTAAGAGGAAGTCTGTTTGAGCTTTTAATTTTAAACCATCCCCTGAGTCAGCAATGTTCATGAAAATATTTGTGAAGCACAAGTGTAATTTTAAAATTTCTAGTGTTCATGTTAATGAAACAAAAATAACCTGAAATTGATTTTAATAACTTAAGCCAATATATCCAACATATTATTATGGCTTGACAATATAAATTTACTAATGAATATATGTATTTTTGGAAATTTATTTTAAAATCCCTTCTTTATTGAAGTCCCAGGTACATCTTAGTTCACCACATCCACATTCCGTGTTTGAGAGCTGTGAATTCCTTGAACCCAGTAAGGTGAAATGCCAGAACAAGTCATTTTATGTCCTAGGAAATGGAATACACTACCTAGGCCATATTTTTATTAGGACCTAACAACAGGGGAGACAGTGTACTTTGGGAGATTAGGCATCTCCAATGCAGAAGTGTACAAATGTTAATACTGATTCTCAAAAGAGGCTTAACACAGATCTATTCCTCTTTCTACTATAGCACTGTAAAACACAAATAATTGGTGTCCCAGGAGGTGGAGGGTGCCAGATCTTCCAGATTCAAGGGAATAAACACATGAAAAAAAATTTATTTTGCAATTTTGCCCTTAGCATAATGTCAGAGTTGTGATGTCTGTTTCCTTCTTTGGTTGGGGTACTGAGAGAATATTAGCACAAATCAAAAACCTAGATGTCTACACATATTTTTAAATAATTCATTACTACATAAAGAAAAATCCAACGTTAAACTAGAGAAGTGAAATCACTACCTATAAGATATTTGCTATTTTCCAGATAATTTCTGTACCACATGTAATTGAATCTTGACATCTTGCCTACAGTGGGTTTGCTGTTATTTATCACCATGTAAAAAGTCACTTGAAAATTTGCTGGCTCATATTTGGATTTTAATAATCTGGAATTATTTTGCTACATGTGTTTAGCTGATGATTGATAAGGTTACTGAACTTCAGAGGGCCATCTGACTGCCAAAAAATATCACCCTGATTCTCCTCCTCGAGGATATCTGATAGTCAAGTAAATTAATGTGGGCTCATTTTCATTGGAGGTGACAGTGTTCTGAAAGCAAAAGCAAAAGCTTTCAAAATGTTTCCTGACTACATACCTGGCTAATGCTTTTTCATAGCCACAGCTTAACAGAAGCCATAAAAAATAAGAAGAACCCAGATCCAGAATTTGGGGAACACGTTCTGCATTTTGGCTAGAGTAAGATAAAAAGAAAAATTGCTAAGCTATTTGTTATATAAATAAGGCTAAAGAACTGCAAAAAATTTGGAACTCAGTATTATTCTAACTTTTGTAGATTAGGTCAAAACAGCTGTTCAGTGTCAAAGAACATTTTCAAAACCCCACAAGTAGTGTGTGTGTGTGTGTGTGTGTGTGTGTGTGTGTGTGTGTGTGTGTGTTACTGGTAATTAGACTGGGGGATTATTATCCCTCAACTGTATCCCCAGTTCTTTCTATTTATTTCTTTTTAATTTTGAGACATTTTCTATTAAATTGCTAAAATATTTTTCAAACTTCCAATCCGCCCACCTCACTCTCACAGCTTATTGAGATTACAGGGTTGTATCACTGCACCAGGCAGAGCAATAATAATCAAGAAACTTGAACTGAATTCAGGATTAAATATGCCTGACCACAAAGGCAAAACTTGCCCTCTCTAGATCTCATGATTCACCATACTTATTTTGTTCCCTTCAAATTTAAATAATGACATTTATTTAAAAAAGACTATCCACATGTGGTGGTTAATGTCTGTAATCCATGAATTTGTGAGGCTGAAGCAGGTGTATCACAAGTTCAAAGCTAATATCAGTAACGTGGGAAGGCAATTTAGCAAGACTTTCTCTTAAAATTAAAACAACAACAACAAAAATTTTATAAGCTGAGTATAAAGCTCAGTAGTTAAGCACCCCTGGATTAAATACTCATTAGAAAAATAAGTAGAATTTGTGTTCACCTTGTTCTCTTTTACTTCAATGGGAAAAATGTTTGTGCAAAGACTTCCGAGCATGAGACAGCAGGAGCCGTCCTATTGCCGGACAGAGGGGGTCTATATACAACTGAATACACAGCCTGTTTCAATCCAGCATTATCCAGTCACAGCAATTATACACAGCTTAACTTAATTACCATCATCTTAATGGCTCGCTGGTGTCACCTCTCAACCATTCCTTCTGGCAAAATTCCAGTTGCCATTCCCACTCGGCTGTGGCTCTCAACACAACACAATTTTATGTATCTGATACTTTTCTTTATTCTGTAGAGATAGATACTGCCTTGTATGGTTTAAGTCTTGAAGTGTGTTCTCTGTCAAGGTTATATGTAATTCAGTCACCATGGATAAACAAAAAGGTAAAACAACAAAAAAGCACCTCATTCTCCAGAGTCACTAGGATTGCAAGCATTTCCCATTACCTAATGCTGTAAACCCATCTTTTAAGAATGTTACAAAACAGCCAGGTACACTGTCATGTATTTCATTCTCAGTGAATCAATTTGCTGAGGCAGGAGGAGTACAAGTTTCAGATCAGCCTTTGCAACTGAGAAAGACCCTGTCACAAAACAGAAAAGAAAAATGGCTGGGAATGTAAGTCGGTGATAGAGGACTCATTAGTTGGATTCCTAGTTTTGCAATCTAGGAAAATATGAAACAAAATAATTATTTAGATTTTATTTATTATATAGACTCCTCTTTAGTTATGAACCCATCATAATTTTTCATAGGCATTGAACCAAGTATTCTAATGTAGCCCACAGAAAAGCACAGATGTTCTAACACAATGAATAACATTTGCAAAATAAATCAAACTTTAGGCCATTACAAATTTTTTTTGATAAAATGGAATAAACAGATTACTGACGAAAATGGATAATATTACCTTATTATAGTAGGCCAGTGTTTAAACCTTAGGAAGAAAGGGGTGATTGTTACAGTTCTTTCTTTTAGCTATCCCAATTTTGCTTATTCACAAATCTAAATAGGACCAATATGGTGACATGTGTCTAGTTTCAGTGATTCAGAAGGGTGAGGCAGAAATATTTTAAGTTCAGAGCCAGCCTCAGCTACTCAGTGAGAAACTATTTTTGTGAAAACCTACAAGTGAGAATTTTCTATTTATTATATTTCAATTCATTGGTTTTTTTTTTTTGAAAACAAAATTTAGAAACTGCTTAGAAAGTGTTTCCTTATGTCAAGTAAATATAAAATTAAATTCTCTCATGTTTTCCTCTAATAATTTTATGTGTTTATTTTTAACTTTGATTTGTTATTCATCTAACATTTTAATATTATATAAAGGTTGGCATCTATTTTATATTTTGTTTTATTTACGTATACCATGAGCCAGACTTGAATTTTTTTTTTTGAGGTGATTGAACCAGGGGCACTTAACCACTGAGCCCACATTCCCAACCATTTTTTGTATTTTATTTAAATAAAGGGTCTCACTGAGTTTCTTAGGCCCTCAATAATTTGCTGAGGTTGGCTTTGAACTCACAATCCTCCTTCCTTAGCCTCCTGAGCTTCTTGGATTACAGATATGTGCCACCATGCCCAGCTTGAATTTCAAGTATTTAAATAGTGCATTACCTCTTTTTTCAAAATTTGAAAAGGTTTCATATTCACTTTCTAAATCCATACGGAAAGTTTATATTATAATGTATTTCTACATTCCATTTCATTGATCTTGAGGTAAAGGCATAAAATGATAAAAAATAGTTTTTAAAAGACTGTAATTAACAGCTTTTCCATTATACGAGGTATACATATATGTCTACATACAAATATATGGCAAAAAGAAGTGAAAAATCTTTATTAATTATCCTTGTATAAAACTTTTATTTAGATTTTTATTTGATATATATATATATATATATTAAAATACATTTTGTCTAATTAAAATATAAACCAGTTAACCTTTTCTTGTGATCACAATGTTGACTTAAGTCAATATTGGAAGAAAATATATCTTCATATGACCATCGCTGCTGTCAACTTTTACTTTATTATAATTAACAAAGTTAAACACCGTGCTATAATAAAACCTACAACATATAGTTTTGTTAGTTGCAACAGGAAGGCTCAGAGATTTAGTAAAGTACTAAAGCACTTAACTTTATAAATGAAAATCTCAGGTAAATAAATATACATGAACTTGGCTGTGTATAAGCACCCATTGTGTGATGCCTAGAGCTTTTTTGACATTTTGAGCTACTTCATCTTAAATTGATTATTGTCAGTCATTAGATTTTGAAATATCAACATGGTTCAATCAGTACCTGACTTAATATTTACAAAATTCAGCACTAGTGTAGTACTTTTTATGACATTGCTATCTTTAGTTTTATAGGGATTTGCCTTTCATAATGAATTTTCATTATGGAGTTATTGCATTTGATTTGTAAAACTATTATCTTATGTTAGTAAATCAAAAATCATTGTTTTCATTTATACTAAAGCTCATAGAAATTAAAGATTTTACTCAGGCAAAAAAATTAATAAGTAGCAAAACTAAAATATGATTTACAGTTCTTTTCATATGTTTCAATGTAACCATATTCTTTTTTCAATATTTCAAGAATCTATGCCTCAATTTAGTTTTCATTACACTCATTACTTATTGCCATGGTGTGTGAGCACATGTGTGTGAGCTTGAGCACAAATATGCATTATATTGGGGAAAATTATCATATTTGTTTTCTTGTATGAAAGAAGAAAAAAAGTCTACATTAATATGGAAATTTAAACTTGAGAAAGGAAATAACAAACAAAATATTTGTTATTTTATAGGGAATTGTTCCTTAACTTTAGCTTTCTTCTTTGTTCAGGGACTTTGAAGAGCTGATTTTTTTCCTCTCATATAAGTATCTAAGTAGTTTCCTTCCACTTAACCTTCGAACAACTGTAAGATCAGAAGTTCTCCCAATTTCAGAAAAATAAGAATAGGAAATAAATAAGCAGAAATTTTGAGAAAATTTGTTTAACCAAAATAGAAAAAAGTAGACATTAAAGAAAGAATGAATGCCAACTATAACAGAAGGCTTTGATCTTCATCACTATGTCCATAATTTTTGTGATTGTTGTGTGAATTTTCCACCTCTAGAAATTGTTGACTAAATATGTTACCCAAACATGAGCACTTTCATTCATATCAGGACAGATAATTCTGGGGACTTGATGATGATTCATTTGCAAAAAAAAATGGATAAAGAAGTACAGATAAATCTTTAGAATCCAGTTTTTAAAAATACAGAAAATTGTACATTCTGCTCATAAAATAATGGAATACTCTTTAGGGTAGCTCTGGAAAAAAAGATGGCCACCTCAGAAGCAAGGGATTCTTTCTTACTCCCCTGGGACTCTGCTAATGCCTGACTTTTAAGATATTAACTATCCTTTTCATAGAGTCTTACCACTACATACAATGCTAATAACAAAACACTTTTGTGAAATCCTGGCATCTTTCACTTTATGGATTCTAACACAAATAGCAGTATGGAAAAATATGTGGTGTTGGGGATGAAGAAAAAAGGAATATCAAAGCAAAAAATCATACAGGATAAATTTACAAAGAGGTAACAAAGACTTTATTCAAGATTATCACAATAGCAGAAAGAGAATAGAACTAAATTTTAGCCCAAATCCACTAAAGAGAAAGAGTTAGAGAATATTTTCATGTCTGGGTGGGCAGATCATTAGGTAGTCTGTGTTTGCTAATTGATCTCACCCAAAAGGGGAAAAAAAATCTCCTCTCTTCTGAACAGAAGATAGTTTCATAAATTGGAGCAAGACTCCTATTTTTAGGGGCCCTATCTTCCTTGATTCAATTTCAAAGGGATGCCTCTGAGGTCCTTAAAAAGACACTTCAAGGTTGGAAACCTGGCAAGAGCTTTTAAAAAGATTTACCTCTCAAAGAAATCAAGACATAATTTTAATCGCAAGTTTTCTAAAGTAGACATTCTAAGAAAAGGGATCTTAAAGGCCTGAAGTCAGGAAGACATCTATCTGAAGTTCCTCAAGTTGAGGAAAATATTAAGTCCACCAAGGTTGTGGGTATAATCTGTCCTGTCTATCTACATGTGTTCATTTTCATAATACAATTTTTTACATTTCTTCAAGGCAAAAAAAAAAATTACCATTACTCTATTTGGATTCACAAAACTTACTTATTATTGTAATGTTTTATAACATAAAACATTTTCAAGAATTGTATTTGTTTTTCTTTTGGACATCAGCATATATGCATGGTGATGTCCAAAAGGAGAACAATTCTCAATTAGAAAAGAGTACACTGTTTTGTAGAAGAGGCTTATCCATTTTTACACTAAACATGGGAATGCTGAGATCTATTGTCTTGTTGTTTTTGATCTCGTGTGGCTATATCGCTCTACATCTGAATCACTCTCCTACCTCTTTCCCATTCTATCTCTCTCAGATTTGAGTCATCATAAGAAAGATGTGTCTTACTTTATAAGTCACTGACTAACTATGTGTGCTACTGTGGAGTAAGGATATCAGTTAAACCATATGTGGATGCTGGATTCTTCTATGTTCAGCCTAACAATGACAGACTTGGGTCCAAGTAAGGATCTGCCCTCAAAGCCTGATGCAGTCTGCACTGCATACTGACTATGTATGTAAGGACCTACTTTGAAGGGAGTTATGCTTTTGAAAGTATTAGTATTAGTTAATTTGGTCAAATGCATTTCTAAACAGAAGGATGTTCAATACCACTGTGAAGGAAGAACTTCCTTGAAATAAAAAAGAAACCAAATTCAGGAGGTTAGAAGTAGAATGCACAAGCCCCAAAACAATCATAAAATTTCTAAGGGAAAGTGAGGAGAATAACTTGAGACAATAAAGAGATCATGCACTACATATGCATATATAAGTATGTACACATATGTATACATACACATACATGCATATATGTATAAAATTTCTAAACTCCTAATGTTAACTGATATTCCAAATGTTGTTCAAGTTTGGCTCTTTCTTATTTATTATAAATAAAACAACATCCAGCATCACTAAAGTTTGTTGATTGTTGGCATTATTAACATAACCACAGTAAAAACCAAGAAACAAAAGGATGTATGTCATATGAATTTTTGCAAATGTGTATTGTAGCAGAAATCATTCATATCTGTCTCTAGTGCATGCATTGTGTGCCAATACTCTAGTAGTTCTAATGGGTCTGTACATAGTAAGAACCTGAGCAAAATTTCCAATTATGAATGGCTGAGTGTCATTTCTGTCCTGAAGTCCAGTGTGTTGTTGAAAAGCTCCTCAAGCAATTCTAATGCACCCCTGTGGCTAAGAGCTACTGTTTTAACTTGATATTTTACAAAAATACTAAAATATAAACTTGTCAAACAGGTGCTCTTCAGTGATCATTTTGACAGGAAACCACATGCAAGTCTTTTTCCTCCCTATGAATGTCCTTAATATTCATACATTGTGAGTCAAAACAAGATATATTCATCCACAATACCATCAAGTTATTGTAAGAACATATCAACACTCAATACTCTCCTCCACTGTAATTTTAAATCATAATCCCATTGAAACTGTCACTTTTAAAGAAAAAAGTTAGAAATTGCTAATCAAAATCTAAATGAATAAGATGATTATAGATCAATCACAGCTTTTCATAAGCATTTTCGAATGCCAATCTGGATTAGATCATCTACAAAACAGATATAAGAAGAGTTCCATGAAACACATGTACTTATTTTAACAGGAAGAATTTTAAATTGATGCAGTTTCCTTAAAATTCAGAGATAACTATAAATTCATTAAGTCAAATGCTTATATTAAATTAAATTAATAGAGGTTATTGTCCTTCAGTTGAAACAAATTCAAGGATAACAAATAATTAATGTAATATAAATAATTCATGTATTCACTTGACACATATTTATTAAGCACCTACCCAAACAGATAATTTAGCAAAATTGTGGTGATCCTAATGCCTATTAAAATATTGTATCATCTCTGCCTTTAACATTTTATCTTCTAGCAAAGGAATATTCTAGTTACATTTTCAAATGTTAATGTCACTACATTTTTCGAGATAAATGATTGGAAAATACAAAGACAAAAAATATTTAACCTAAGAGTGTTTTTTGCACACACTTGGTAAAAAAATAGTAATGAAGAACTCTATATAGAGAATAAAAATAAATTTTTCATCTAATATTACACAGGTAGAAAGAAAGAAAATGTAATTCTAAAACTTACAATATATATTAGTTTATACTGTTACATTAATTATAGTTTAAATTTGTGTATTTAGGACATTAAGTGCCTTTCATTTCAACCCTCCCTGCTTATTTTCTCTGAGTTAAATTTGCATAACTAGCTCAAGGAACTAGTCATTAGAAACTCATATTTTATGTAAAAACTTCAATTTTATAATTTTTTGTTCAAAATGAAAATGTCTACAAAAATCCAACTGTTTAAAAATGAAGATGATGGATTTTCAAAAAAATTGCCCTATTATATTGATGATACTGCAATTTGAATGACATCTCAAATTACAAATTTCAATCTAAATAAAATTATCAGGTCATGGAATCCTCAAAATCAATTACACTATCAGAAGTACCCTTGAAATCTGTAGAAAAAAAGGTACATTTTCTAAAAGGGAAAGTTTGGACAATAAAAGTAAAATTCAATGGATGAAAATATCAAGAAAGAGGAAAATTTAACAAGTCTACTTACTACTCTAATAATCTTTAGCAAATTCTTTCCTTTTTATTTCTCTATTAACAATGTAAACTGGTAACTTTTTCCTTATAAAATGTTCTATCAAATATAAATATTTGAAATTGCTTTCTTAGATCCATAAATTTCCTATGGTATACATAAAATAAAACTTTAGAAATATGCTTCCAAATATTATGAGAATTTTCTTTAATATTTTCAAAGAAATCATATGAAAAGATGTTTCACACCATATGTCATGATGAAAATGAAAATGAAACTGAGAAACCCCTCCATACCTATTAGCATGGCCAAAATCCAGAACACTGACTACACCAAATGCTGGTGAGGATGTTGAACAAAAACTCTTATTCATTGCTGGTGGAATGCAAAATCATAAAATCACTTTGGAAGACAGTTTAGTGGTTTCTTAGAAAACTAAACATACTCTTAGAATATGATCCAGGAATTGGACTTCTTGGTATTTAGCCAAAGGAGTTGAAAAATTCATGCCCACACAAAATCCTACACATGGATGTTTATAGCAGTTTCATTCATAATAGCTGAAACTTGGAAGCAACCAAAATGTCCATTAGGAGATGGATATATTAGGAGTGGATATATAAGCTGTGGTAAATCTAAACAATGGAATATTATTCAGAACTAAAATTAAATAAGTTATAAATTCATGAAAAAAAAACTTGGAGAAACCTTAAATGTATACTACTAAGTGAAAAAAGCCAATCTAAAAAGGCTAAATACTACACAATCCCAATTATTTAACAGGTGGGAAAAGGTAAATATGGAGCCCTTATAAAGATCAGAGTTTGCCAAGGGTTAGAGATGGGGAGGAAAGAATAGGAAGAGCACTTGAGACTTATAAGGCAGTGAATTAGACTGTATGATACAATAATGGTGAATACATATCATCAGGCGTTTATAGCTTTTGGGGGACATCTCATTTCCAAGCCATGACACTTTTGAGTCTGGATACTTAGAAAATATTTTGAAGTTCATCCACAACCACATTGTAACACATTGTAGTACTTTATTCTTTTTCTGTAGATGAGTAATATTCCATTGTTTGGATATCAAGTTTAGTTTACCCACTCATCTATTAATGGATATTTTAATGTATCTACCTTTAGGTAATTGTGTAGAGTGTGATTACAAATATTTGTATAAAAAATTTATCTAAATACCTCTTTTCAATCATTTTGCATACTTTGCTAAGGGTAGAATTGATGAATAATATAGTAACTATGCTTATTTATATTAGAAAGTATATTTTTACATAATAATTCATTTATAAAACACATTATGATTCAGAAGCTACCTTTAAACATGTTACCTCATTTGCTCATCAAAAACATCAAGGAACAAGTATAATTACTCATGTTTTATAGAAGTAAAACATGAGTAATTATATTCTCATGTATATGAGTAATTATATGAGTAATTATGTTACAGGGGTAGAAGCTAATACCTATTTAAATTAATCAACTTCTCAGTATTATTTCATAGTTTTAATAAAAATTTATTTTTTGTACTGCAGATTAAACCCAGGGATAATCTACTATTGAGCTGCATCGCCAGCCCTTTCTTTTGTTTTCTTTTTTTTTGTGTGTGTGTGTGTGTGTGTGTGTGTGGCACAGTCTTGCTAAGTCAAAGAGGCTGGCCTCAAACTTATGATTCTCCTGCCTCAGCCTCCTGAATAGCTGAGATTATAGGCATGTGCCACCACACCAGGTTCAAGAAGATTATTTCTAATATTTACTCTGAACCTGAAATTCTATTATTCTAAAGTTTGAGGAGATCCACATGGTAGATTTTACATATATTCTTGTTTTCAAGGCACTGGGCAGCATCTTCAAGTTCCCTTATTATGGCCTCATCTCTCTATGCCTGGTTAGTGTTTCTTAAAACCTGGAAAAAAAAGAAAACTTTAGTTTATGTCTTAGAACACCAATGACTCTCTCATACCTTTGGAGACATTTCCATTTTGTGACTCTTATTCACTCTTGCCAGTAACTTAATATAGATTCCTGCCTATTTTTTTCCTTGGCTAAATTTCAATCCTATAAATAGCTATAAAAATTCTGGTTTAACTATTTGATGAAATAAAAGAAGAATTTGGACTGGCTCAGATTATTAAAATGATAAGAACTGGGTATGGATATTTTGATGGAATATTAAAATGTAAAAACCCCTTTCAATGCAAGATTTGTAATCAACTACTGTTAGAGTTGTGGGTATTAAAAATAATGAGAATATAACATGAGTGACATGAAAACATGAATGAATGGAAAAGGCAAAAAGACACAGTATTGTTTGAATTCCTTTAGTTGGCATGGTTTCTGTGCTTCTTGGTTTCTATCCCAGGTTATTTTCTGCTCTAACTTAATTTTTGGTCCATCTCCCTGATAAACAGTTCCCATTTCAGTTCCCCCCTGAGCCTTTAAAGGAGATTGAAAGTAGCAGTTAAAGCTGGTTATGCTCAATAGTCAAGGCGAATTTTGTTTACAAGATGCTCCCTGTTACAGTGTTTGCATTGTCTAAATAACAGGCAATAAAATCTATCAGCTGGAAACCTCCCCTTGTTGTAAATGAGCAAACGATTTTAATCAGTATCTTCTGCTGAACAGTCTTTCAAGGGCCATCCAGTTTTAACACTTCAAAATCTATCTGAAACCAATCTGTAAATATTTATTGAATTAATAATCACATACCCAGAACTCTGCTAAGCTCTATAATAGATACAGAAGTAGTATGAAAGGGCCCTGCCTGTGAGAATTTTGCATCAATTTCTGTGACACATTAATTTAATTTTTTAAATGAAGAAAATATTATTATGGTGCTACATATAAATATGGGATCCAACTTAGAGAAAATAATTAGAACTACTATCTTCTGGTAGAGCTTCAAGGGAGAGCTCGAATCATGCCTCAAAGAATTTTGAAAATGTGAGATGATAAGGAGATGAAAGGGTAAATGATAATGACAATTTGGATTACAGAGAAAGAGTTGACTAAAGATTCATAGGAGATGGTAGTTTGAAATATAAAAATGGATGGGAATGTAAGAAATACATTTTTAAAAGGCCTCTCAAACTTTACAAAGTGATTAACTCATTGAGAAAGTGATTGTGAATTGACTTAATAAATTGAGAAATACATGTGATTGATTGACTTTACTACAGATGTATATATAGTTACAAAACTGTCCTGAGAGACAGCCAATAAGCATGGAGATAATTTTCTATATTCTACAAAAGGAGATATGAGAATGTAAATGAGGCAGTGGGCATGGAGTGGAATAGAAAGGAGAGGGAAAATATGGCTACATGTAATCTGTGTGATAATCTTCTTAGCCCTTTTCCATTGTTTGTTACATTAAGTAGTTTTCATAAGTATGTATTTTTCAATATAAGACAGGAGTAAATTGAGAGGTCTATGATTTATACAAGTGGGACACAAAAGTGAGATTTTTATAGAGATTGATTTTATTCCAAAGTGTTATTTCCTTTGGCTCTTGCTGAATTTTACAGGAGAAGCAAAATATAAAGTGAAGCTTTCACAATAAGGTAATCCCAAAGTTTCTCATTATAAATTGTAGCCTCTTATCTAACTGAAATAGGAACCATATGTCATTCATATATCTCACAAATACTGATAATAATTAAATCCTAGTAATTGCATGTTAACTTTGAAGTCAGTAACAGCATTTAAATGATCATGTTCTCCCCCTCTTAATGTGATGAAGGTCTCCAATCTCTTCTTGTTGCTTCTTGCTTTTGTTATCTGGTGACAAATACATCATTTTCCCAGCAGATAGAATAAATATCAATGCCACACTGTCCTCAGCACTTCTCCCAGCCCTCCCAAATTCTATAGATTTGCATAGATGCCAGCTTTCAAATATTTTCAGTGAGTATTCAAACTTCAAATATAAAAGGCACAAACCCTCTCTGATTTTTATAGAGGAAGAAATCTTGAATTCTTTGATATCACTATCTTCTTCTTCAATTTCTCAAAGATTCTGTTTCTACTTTTAGTCATTTCTCCTTCATCTCTCCTCATCTTTTTCTCAGCTAGTGTTCGAAGACTTTTTCCTCCACGTCAGCTTTCCTCCTGATGCTCTGTGCATATTACTATAAAGATAAACATCTGTAATCTGAAAATCCAAAACTGAAATGCTCCAATTGCAGAAAAACTTATTTTAAAGAAAAGCATTTTGAAAAGATATACATTATTTAAATGAATGTAAGTATTCTAGAAGAAATAAGGGCTTTTAATTAGATATTTAAATAATACTTCATATATTTTGATCTTCAAAGTTTAGTATCTATAAGAATATTAGTACTTCCTTTCAAATTTTAATAAAATTGTTATAAGTTACAGTCATAGACTCTCAAAATCCAGAAAAGCATTAAAATTGAGATAGAATATTTTGAAAATGAATTTCAGTGTAATCTTGTAAGGCAATGCTAGTAAGAATGATGCCATTTAAGAATCCTCATGACTTCAATAAAAATTAGCAGAGAAAGTGAAAGACTTTTCAGTCTCACACTTTAGTTAGGTCTCAATATTCCCATGTTAAACAGAAACAAAGACTTGAATGGACCTTGAGTGAGATAGAATAAAAAGGCAGAAAAATATGATCCTCCAATGATGGTCTCCACACAGACACACCAAGTTGAACAGATATTCATGCACCAGACTATATTCATAGGAATTAAGGAAGTCAAGTGAAGGACAATGATGCCTTTTTTTAGCATAAAAATAAGAAAAAATACATTTAAAAAGGCAGGGAAGAAACAGTTCCCATATCACTCCAGCCCAGCATAAAGAAGAAATCCTCCTATTTCAAGGAGGAAGAAAGAATTAAGTGTAGGCTTTAGACTTTACAGCCAGTACCAGGTGCATAGCAGTGAAGCTTCATGCAGGGCAGAGCTCCAGAATCCCTTCTGCCAGGCCAATATCTGTGGGCCAAGCTGTTGGAATGGGAAGCAAGGATACTCTCCAGCACTGCCACTCAAGCCCCTCACATCAGATTGGAGAGCAAGACTTCACTTGTTGAGGGGCAGGGGAAAAAAGACAGCAGAGGACTATGTCTTGGAGCTCAATGCCAAGGCTGATGCAGTGAGACCCAGCACACAGTAGAAACTGACATTCCCTTACTCAGGCAAGAGCTCACAGATGGAGGCTTTAATCTGCCCAAGCATTAGGAGACCTGTGACTGATGGGACAGACTCAAGTTTGGGCCAGCATCATTGCCAGCTTCTCTGGCACACTACCTTACCACAATACTGTGCAGATTCCTACAGCTGTGAGATGTGTGACCCAGTTGAGTGTTAACGTGTTGGCCAAAGTACTTTCTTCTCATTCCATCCCCAACCTCAAGCAGCATAGTTATCACCGGGCCAATGCTTGCAGACAGCACTATAGATGTGCCCTGTTGCCAGTCAGAGACCTGTACTTTGTTAGAATGAAGGCCTGCTGCAGCATGGGCCTTTGCATGTCCCTGAAATTGTACAGGTCTTTCTGGCTATGAGATTAAGGTGTAACTGAGCTTAGTAGTGGCCTGCGTTGTCAAGGAACTGCCTTAACCAACATCACTCAAATCTTGGGCAGCATACCTTGGAGTGAGATCTCATTTTGTTTAGGTAAGATAGGGTAGAAAGCACAAGATTGTTACCTGAAACTTAGTGGCCAGTCAGTGAAAGCCTCATACTAGGAAGTTACTAAAAGCCCCTATTACAGGCCTGACCAAAGACTGAGCCTCTAGAATAGCTTTCACACCAGAAGACACATGGCCTCAGTCTATCACACCTCTTCTAAGGCCAACACCATATGAAGCTTGGTCTATATATCTTCCTCAGCAGTAGGCTGCCCATAGCAGTATGGGCCTTGACTATGCTGGTCTTATCAGGTTTTGGGCTCAAATTTTATGACACTTCTTGGTGGTTGGTAGCCACAGGTATGACATAGGGACCTGGGGCTAGATGATCCATAATTGTGTTCTGAGCTGGGAAGAATCTTGTAGCTCTTAACCATAGAATGGCTAATGTAGACAAGGTTTCTGGGCCTACATAGGCCACAGGAAGAGGCTTGTGGGAATGGATTATCCTTTTAGCACTACTCTATGTCTTTCTAAATTATACACGAACTATGGTTTAGGGAAAATTTGGGATTAGATTGCCCTGTAGTACAGAAACAGTGACAACACATTGAACACAGACTTGAGTGCCATTCAGTGTTTACACAGTGGGAGAATCTGTAGGCTCAAAGAAAATAGAGAGCAAGCTTAGAAATTCTGGATAGACAGAGACAAACAAGTCCAAATTAGGAAGGCTGGAATAAATATACAGACATTCAATGCTCATATGATGTTACATGCCAATGAGCAGCATCAAGAGCTTTCAGGAAACCATGACATCACTCAAATGTTGAAATCTTGAAAAACTGACTTCATAGAAATTGAGAACAGAATAGTGGTTAACCAGAAACCAGAGAGAACATGAGGAGAGCTGTCGAAAAGCTACATTTAGGTAGGAGCAAGATGTTCTGGGATGTTATTGCACAGTGGGGTGACTATAGAAAACAATAATTTACTGTACATTTATACAGGCTAGAAGAAGGAAGTACTAAAGTTTTCAATATAAAGAAATGATAGATGTTGAAAAATGTATACACACATCAAAGCATTACCATTATAATCTAGTAGGATGTACAATTTTTATGTTTTGATACATTAGTTAAAAATAAACTTGACTTAAAAAGACAATATGGGTGTTTTAGCATTGGCATCAAAGTGGGCAGAAAGGAACAGCAGCAGATTTTTTCACAGGTAACTTTCTCTTGCTGTATCTATAGACAAAAATTTTATCAACACAACAAAATGCATCATATTTTTAAAGACAGCTTAAGGATATAATATTGAATATAAATATAATTTAACTAATTTATTTGAACTAATTTGTTTTTTAATAACCTAAGGAATACTTTTTTCTAATTGTCTTATCAATTTAATTTGGTTCATAACATTTTCCCATAGAATAAGCCTACGTTTCCCTTCCCAACATACTTCTTTCTTTCTCACTTGAAGGAGATGTCAGCAAATTATTGAATTTATGCCTGTTTTTTTTTTTAAACAGCGCCTGCCACAATCCTTGAACAAACTAGAGGCTCAATAATTTTAGAAATGATGAATAGCTTATATTTCACCCAAAGCAGAGAGAATAGGTTAAAAAAAAAGACCAACTGTGAAAACTCTTTAATCTTGCAAAAGAGGCATTTAAATTAGTAACAAGGAAGACAGGTTAGTAAGAGAAGAGTCCAAGGATTAACCAAAGTGATTACACCAGAGAAGAACTAGAATTAGGTTATTCTTCAGCCCTAAGATTCCATGAGTCTCCTCAGTGCAGATGAGTGAAGAACAGATTATGATCCATTCTATTATTCAACAGCTTTCTATTTCCCATGTATCTTTTTTTTGCAGGTATGAAAATATTACAATGCATTCCAATTTTATATAACTATAATGTACCAATTAAAAATAAATAAAGAGAACACAATTGGGGAGGTTGGAGGGAAGGGAAACAGCAAATACTGAGGATTGAGATGGAATAAACTATATTATATGCATTTATGAATATCAAAATGAAACCCACTATTATGTACAACTATAATGCACTAATACATTTTTTAAAAAAAGAAATTAAGACAGTAAAATATTTGGTTGAGCCAAAAGGGTACTGAGAATTTATAATAGTGAAGTTCTTCAAAAGAAATGAATTTTTCAGTACTTGGGTACTTGGCAAGAATAAATAAACAACTAGATATAAAAAAGTAAAAGGGCAATTAATATTTCCTTGCCATTATAAGATTTTCTAACTATAGTTTCATCTATTCCTAAGCAGTTATGGAAGTAGGTGGGAAGCAATTAGTTTTACTAGGGCATGTATTTGATCCTCTAGTAAGGTGGCTATGTAGAAGAATCACTTAAGGAATATGTCTAGTAGGCCTCCTGGCATCCAGAATCAACTCAACAATGACTTGCTATATTCTACTCCTTTGTCCTGGCACAGTAAGAATTTGGAGGAAATTATTTAAAACTGTTAGGATACTTTATATATCCCTCTCACTCCGAGTGTTTACTGTAAACTTAAAACTCCTGGATTCACTTTTTTTACTGTAAATTTTAAACTCCTGTATTCACTGTTTTATCTAACGACATTTATTCTCTGTGCCTTATGTTACCTACACAATATTGTTCATTATTACATTATTATTGCTCAAAGGCAGAACTTCATTGGATCAAATAAGAAAACCACAACCCTGTGTGGAAAATTCTCATGCCAAAAAAGTATCTACTTTCATACTTTTCTTCTATGCATCAGTGTCAGGAAATCTTTGCTAATTCATTTGATTACAATACACAAATCACTAAAGTAGAATCACAAGTATTACACAGTAATAGAAAAGCAAGCAATGTCCATGAGAAAGCCACAGTAAATTTAATTCTTAAAAATACATATTTTAGTCTCCAATGAGAGTCTTATTTTATCAACTTTCCTAATCCAAAAGCCATCTTTGTTTTTAGAATTAAGAACTACTCAATATCTAGTGGTCATATATTAAGTGAAGTCTGACAATCAAGAATATATTGACTAACTAAACAACACTAGTGGCCAATGGAGGTTATGCTTTTAAAAATAAAAGCATAAGATATGGTAGGAAACATTATTTATAAAACTAAATACAAATGTAATATCAAATGGCTACTTCTAATTGTGGCATCTTAGATTTAAGAATTAGGGCAAATATGTCATAAGAGGGAAGGGAACTAATCAATCAAATCCAAAAGAACTCACTATTTTATAAAGTTTGAGCAACAGCCCTATGAACTATTATTCATTTTTTACTTTTCATTAATCTTTTTAGTAAATTAATTTTTAATCCTATAATCCATCTCAAGTTTTGCAATTAAGTAAAAAAAAAGCAGATATGTACACCAAATATTTTTACAAAACTCACCATGTATCCAGTCTGGGATCCACATCTGTAGATTCAACCAACAATAGACTGAAAATATTTGGGGGGGAAATTTTCCAAAAAGCAAAACTTGAATTTCCCATGTATCTTTAAGCAGGTGTGGTTCTAGTGTGGTGTTACAACTAGTCATCATTGCTATTACAAACATAGAGTGTCCAAATATTCAACATACAAGTCACTAAATAACACAAATTGAGTAGTGTCAGCTCATCTGCCTTCTCCAGAACATACTGTTTCAATGTTGGTCTGGGCTGAGTTGATCACCTCATCTGTCATTGCCTTGTACTGCCAAGCAGTTATGAGAAATTTATCTTGAGAGTTGGAGACTTTCTTATTCATCTATTTTGAGAACAAAGCACACAATGGGAGCTCAAGAACCATACTTTTATAAGCAATTAACTTTTCTAGTTCAGCTCAGTTAACCAATTTTCTGCATGAGCTGGAAGAAATCACATAACTATAACCTCAGTTTCTCCATTTAACAGGTGAAGACAATGTCTACTTTATAGTAAGGGAGATGTTTTGTACCATAAAAAAACTTAAATTATTGAAATAGATCAGTCTAATTCTGGGAGCATAGTCTAACTTATTTATGAAAATTTTATTACTACTTCCATAGTTATTAATAGTTTCAAAATAATTTCTCTCTATAAAAAGGTATTTTGAAGACAAAATTACAATAAGTGGTTTTTTTAACACTAAACAATGACTGATTATTAGAGACCAGTGATTTATGAATTATCTTAGAAAACCCTGGCTTTGAGACTTTATTGGAACTCTGAAGGATACCGCTCAATTGAATTCTTCCCATGGAATCTAAGGTACTACTGGTTAGTAAGTAAGGAAAATGAATGGATCCATTAATTCTGTCAGATGACTGGGGAACCATGTGGTGCCTGCTACCTATGACTGACACAACAGCAAATGCAATATACCACAATGATGATGTCACAGTAGTTTCCCATTTAGTGTATACTGTCTTATTTCAGCTTTCATAGGAGAAAAGACTTAGCCTCATGTTTTGTCAATACAGCTTTAAAACTGCAAAGAAAAAAAATAGAATGATCCCTGAATAGCAGATGTCACTTTTTATCATTCCTTAGGAGAATGGAAATGATGGAGATGATATAATATTTCCAAGTGCTTCAGCTCTATATGAAACTTTTTGTCAGGATGAAGGTTGATTCAGTTACAACTTAAAACAATATATAAGATAAGTAATAAATTTCATATGTACTTAACACATGTCAGAAACTATAAAACTTATTTAAACTCTGCTATATATACATATATTAATTTTTTAGTAGTAGACACAATACTTTTATTTTATTTATTTTTTATTTGGTACTGAGACTTGAACCCAGTGCCTCACACATGCTAGGCAAGCACTCTACCATTGAGCCAAAACACTAGACTCTAAATTGCATTATATAATTTAATCATTTTTATAACATTATTTAGCCTATTGTAATGTCTATATATTACAGGTAAGGAACGAAGAATATTTTTAAGATCAAACATTTGGTTTGTAAATGGTGGTGGCAAACATGCAGGTGGTAGTGATGTCCAAATCTCAGGTCATAACTATGACCTTGCCCTGGCCCCCCCCCCAAAAAAAAAAAACTCAATGCATGTGTAATCATTGAGCATTTGCTTCCTAATAACCAAAAAGTTCCTAAAAATCTTGAGATACACTAACATGCAAATGTGGATCTATAATCACCATATACTTTCCTCATTTTTTAAACTGAATTATTTTTCAGATTGATCGTTTTCTTCAGCATATATCTTTTTTTTTGGTTAAACTTTCTAACAAGTTCAAATTCATGAAAACAACACAAGAGTTCTGACAGGTATCTGTTTATTTGTTCTGATTCACTGGTCTGAAGAATTCTGGATTTAAGTAGCAAAGGGGCAAATGTGAAAGGCACACTAAACCACTCTCCTTATTAAAACTCATATCACTATATACTCTCAGTGTCATTTTAAGGATATAAGTGATATTATTACAGAATCACTGCCTTTAAGAATCATAATAAAAGAGAATGATAATTACTACATGTTAAGTACACCCAAAGGAAGATCAGTAATCACTGAGTTTTACTAGAGCATAGTACCTCATTTATTAAGCCAATGAAATAAAGTAGAAATATAATAAAAATAATTGATTGAAAAGAAATGTGGAATATCACAAACTATGTATAAATAAAAATACTGAATTCATCCATTCAGCATCTCTGACAGGAAATTTTATCTTTCCCTTTATCAGTAATTTTTATATTATAAGTAGAATGTTATACTTTGATTAATAGGGAAAAAAGCCAGGCTACTTGAACTAGTTTAATTTCACATCTGTAATCACAGTAACTCAAGAAGCTGAGGTACAAGATTGCAAGTTCAAAGTCAACCTCAGCAACTCGGTGAGGCCTTGAGCAACTTAGCTAGACACTGTTTCAAAATAAATTTTGAAATATGCTGGGGATGTAGCTTAGTGGTTATGCACCCCTGGGTTCAATCCCTGATACCAAAACAAGCACACACACCACACACACAAAAAAAACATTAAAAGAAAAAAAATTAATGTTAAATATTTTTTCTCCCATTTTTAAAGTAAAAATGACATCAATGTGACTTAGTCACATGGAATCTTGCATAAGGAACCTTGGTTGAATATACTAAACTTATTAGAAGACATTCATTAACTCTGACATCTTTTTATATTTAAGCGTGTTCCACATGGTGAAACTTGATGCTTAGAAAAAATACTCAATTGTTAAGTACTTAAGGAATTTAGGAGCTCAATAAGATCATGAAAATACCTTTTATACTGCCATTCTTTATATAGGTAAGGAAACTGAGGTCTTAGAAGGTAAAATAACTTATTTAAATTAATTTACACAAAGCTTCTTGAATTCGGTCTTCTAGTTCCTATGCTACCATTTTTATTTTCCCAAAGATAATCAACAGCAAAGTTGCCATTCCAGGTTATCTAAGAAGAAACAATTCTATGGAAATAAAAATATGGGATTTATTTTTCAATTCATTGCTCACATATGAGGACACCATTCATTGCAGATGTTAATTATATAGATAACTTTTAATAGATATTTCCAATGTATGAATATCTACCAATATAAATAAACTGTAGTAACAAACTCTAAACTAAGCTCCGATTATTGGGTCACCTACTTTTTCCTCCATGCTCAACCAAAGATATAATTGCTGTTAGTTCTTAGATGTTCTTCCAGAGTGCCTCTATATAAATGAAACTATGAAATATGAAAATCAGTATATACCTTCTTTCACTCACCTCTTCTACAGAAATGGTGACAACAAATGTTGTGGACTTTAACTTTTTTCGCTTAACAATATATCTGTAGATATTTCTATTTCAGTAGGTAAAGAGCTTCCTTATTCTTTATAGAGTTACATTATGTTTATGAGCATGTAAGTAATGGCATCATGTTATTGACAACCTTTTACCAATACATTCAATGACCACAACAAAACTTTGTATGTTTCATCAACTGGCAAATGTGTATGTCCAGTATAATTTCTAGAAGTAGAATATCTGAGATAAATGTAAAAAAATTTGCGATTTTTTAATCTATAGATATTGTAATAATTTATGAGAGTATCTGTTTCTTAACAGGTACATAATTTAAACTTTTGAGGATTTTCCAATCATATTGTTTTTAAAAGATGAATAATCAGTTTCTATGAGCAAATATAAATAGAAAGTAATTTCCATGGTATTTAAATAACAGAGGGCTTTATGATTTTATTTCATAAATACTGACTGTTCAATTTTGTGGTTACACAGTCAGACATCACACACAATTTTGTCCATTCGTTGGGAGCCAAATTTTTAAAACTGAAACAAAGGAGAATACATTATTACCTATGCTTGTACATTTCACCCTTAAGCAACACAATTTTAAACTGCATGAAACCACAAACTTGCAAATTTTTGTTTTGTTTTATTTTGTTTTGGAGATTTATGACATTTTTTTTAATATTTATTTTTTTTAGCTTTCAGTGGACATAACATCTTTGTTTGTATGTGGTGCTGAGGATCGAACCCGGGCTGCATGCATGCCAGGCGAGCGCGCTACAGCTTGAACTACATCCCCAGCCCAGAGATTTATGACAATTTGAAAAACTCACCGATGAAGTTCATAGAGTAGAGATACCAAAACAATTTTAAAAATTCAGGTATATCACGAATACCCCAGAATATAGATAATAGTCTGTTTTGTTATTGATGTAAGATATACAGAAATTTATTTAAAAAATTTTATCAAAACTTATTTACACAAACACTCAAAGACTTGTACATGGCACCAAAATTGAAGTAATATAAACAAGCATAAAGATTCCACATTAAGTCATGCCTGCATCAAATTAACTCTAGTACATAAGGTAATACTATAATAATTTCGCAGCCACCTCTGGTTGCTTTCCTAGTGAGCTCAAGCATCGCGTGTATCCACTTAAAACAGACATGTGATACTAATCATTTTCACATGAATAGTTCATCTCTCCAGTGAATTATAAGTCATCTCTCACAGTTTTCACACATTTTTCACAATACGGAATATATTTTATATCCAATATATATATTGGATATAAAATATATATATTATTTATAAATTTATTTATTTATAAATATATATATTACTTATAAATTTATATATATATATATATATATTAATTGACCCTTTATGTTAGCAGTAATGCTTCTAGTTAATGACAACCTATTAAAATTTGGGGAAGTCAAAGTTATCCCTTGGATTTTTTACTTTGTTGGAGTTAGCATTGCTAGCCCTCACCTTGTTCAAGGGTCAGCTGTATATAAAACCAAATTTTATGTTTGTCTTTGGGATTTTTTAGATAGCTCTTATATGAGCAATTGATTCTCAATATTTCCATAGATAACTATCTCCAAATTACCCAAGTGCTGGAAAATGGTATTTAACAGTGTGTTCTGGCCCTGGTAATGATTGATTGCTTGGTCACAGTGTGGAAAATAATGACTACAAGTGGCTACAAGAGATCATTTTTACCATATACACATTCAGCTTCTCAGAAGCAAATCTTTATCAAAGAAGAGAAGGCAATAATTGTAGAATTTATTGTATTTAGTGCTTATAAATAAAAATGTGTTTTAGTTATTTTTATATAAAAGCATATTTTGATAGTGAAAAATCAAAAATTCTGTTCTGAGTTATTTTATGGAGTTATATCTGGTCATGGAAATATCCTGACGTGAATAAACACATCTAAAGCATCATGTCTTTCACAAGAAAACCAGTGACCATTAGAATCTGGAGCAGGTAATTGAATAAAAAATGAATTCATTTATCTTGGAGGTAGGAGAAACTCACTTGATATGGACATAATATCCAAGAACTTATATTTGAGCAGGAAATTGACAGAAGTGAAAATAATATTATTATAATGCACAGCAAAACCCCACATAGTAAATTTGGGGAAGTGTCATCAATGGGTCCTATTTCATAGTTTGAAAGCTGCAAGAAGCTCCAGCATGTTATTATATGATAGAATGACTGCAAATAACAATAATGCACTGTGTTTTTCACCATACAGAATTGTTAAGTATTTAAAGGGATGGATATGTTTACATTATACATTGTGCACATATACTGACATATCGCATGCTCCCCATTAATATTTGTAATATTTATGTTTTATATATGCATTTTACATTAAAATAAATTTTATTAAAGAAAAAGAGATTATTGTTGTTGGAGACTTAGAGCTTTATCATTATTGTATTAAAGAAAAAGCAAAATTTGTCAAACTGGATAGAGCAAGGAGGATGAGATTACAGATGGACATTTTGAATATTTCAACACAGTGAGGCAGAGAGGCCTGCCCCAGCTCCAGGAGGTCTGCAAGAAGACAGGCACCCCTCACACCCCACAACCAGGCCACTCAGATAGAGGCAACCCTACACCCACATGGAGAGCCACTCCATACTAGGGCTTCTTAGTCACCAAAGCATGGCTCCACAGCCCAACATCAGAGTACATATAACATTGAGGATGCTGCAGCTGAGAAACTGGAATATCCCTGCTTCTATCGAGGGATAACATTAAGGACCTGGAAAGATGTCACGAAGGTCCCTGTGGATCTGGCTGCACCAGAGGTGTCTCTGTTAGGGGTGCTGACAGTTATCCTGTTACTGAGGTAACAGGGAGTCTTCCATGGGGTTGCCTTTCTCTTGTTTATCCTATTATCAGCCGGCTTCTTTTCACTAGTCATATAATTTAATACCTCTATATTCTCACATCCTACATCATAAATATCTCAGACAATCCCCTGTCCCCCTTCTATCACTGGAAACTGTAATCCATTACATAAACCTATTGACTATATTTTAGAAGATAACCAAACTCATCATTTCTTATTATAACAACAAAACTGTAAATGTAAAAATAGAAGTTAACTGATCTATAGCTGCACATTGTGTACATTGAGTGCAGTGATATTAATCTCCCCCTTAAAGGTGAGGTATAGGTAATCTTTATGGACAATATAAGAAAATAGGGCAAAATCTGTAATACCTCAAATCTACACTGCCAGAGAGGAAGACGCATAGCCATCATGAGAAAACAAGGGAGAAATGTGCCCCAAATAAACCAAGATACTACAACAATAGAATTTATAGGTAGCACAGTAGACAAAATGTCTGAGAAGGAGTTCAGAATATACAAAACAAAAATTATCTGGGAATTAAAGAAGGACCCAAGTGAGCAGATACAGGCAAAAATTTATGATCCAACAAAGAGATAAGAGAGCAAATGTAGGTAGCAAGAGATTACTTCAAGAAAGAGATAGTCTGGAAGAAAAAAAAACAGAAATCATTGAAATGAAAGAAACAGTAAGCCAAATAAAAAAACTCAATAGAAAGCATTATCAACAGATTAGATCACTTGGAAGACAGGACCTCAGACAATGAATACAAAATATACAATCTTGACAATAAAGTTGTCCTCACAGTGAAGATGGTAAGAAACCCTGAGCAGAATATCCCAGAAATATGTGATACCATCAAAAGACCAAATTTAAGATTTATTAGGATAGAAGAAGGTCCAGGGACACAAACCAAAGGAATGCACAATCTTTTCAATGAAATAATATCAGAAAATATCCCAAGCCGGAAGAATGAAATGGAAAATCAAATACAAGAGGGCTATAGGACACCAAATGTACAAAATTACAATAGGTCTACACCAAGACACATTATAATGAAAATGTGTAGCATACAGAATGAGGATAGGATTTTAAAGGTCACAAAAGAGAAAAATCAGATTACATAAAAGGGAAGACAAATTTAGATCTCAGCATATTTTTTTAACCCAGACCCTCAAAGCTAGGAGACCTTGGAAGAACATAGATCAAGCTCTAAAAGATAATGGATGCCTACCAATAATATTATATCCAGCAAAATTAAGCTTCAAATTTGACAAGGAAACAAAATCCTTCCATGATAAACAAAAAAGCTAAAAGAAATTACAGCAAGAAAACTTGCACTACAGAGAATATTGTTGGCAAAATATTGCACAAGTAGGAAATTAAAAACACCAATGAAAATCTGCAAAGGGAAGAACTACTATAGAAGAAAAGGCAACCAAAGGAGAAATCAAGTTACCCCCCCACAAAAAAAAATAAACAAAAATGACCAGAAATACAAATCATGTTTCAATAATAACACTGAATGTTAATGGCCTAAACTCACCAATAAAAAGACATAGACTGGTAGATTGGATTAAAAAACCCACAACAATATGCTGCCTTCTAGAGACTTAACTCATAGGAAAAGTCGTCCACAGACTGAAGGTGAAAGATTGGGAAAAAATATATCAATCACATGGTCTGAATAAAAAAGCAGGAGTTTCCATCTTCATCCTCAAATAAAGTAGTCTTCAAGACTACTTTAATCAAAGTTAATCAAAAGGGATAAAGATGGACATTTCATACTGCTTAAGGGAAACATATATCAACAACACATAACAGTTATAAATATATATGCCTCAGACAATGGAGCATCTACATTCATCAATTAAAGTCTTCTCAAGTTCAAGAGTCAAATAGACTACAACACAATATTTCTGGATGACTTTAACACACCCTTTTCACCACAGGATATATCTTCCAAACAAGTGCTAAACAAAGAAATTACAGAACTCAAAAATACAATCAATAACTTAGACTTAACAGACATATATATAGAATATATTATTCATCAATGAGGAAATAAACTTTCTTCTTAGTAGCACATGGATCATTCTTTAAAATAGACCATTTATTATGCCATATAGCAACTCTTAGTAAATACAAAAAAGTAGAGATACTGCCTGTATTCTATCAGACCACAATGAAATGAAATTAGAAATCAATGATAAAATTTTTAAAAAAGCCTCTCCAACATCTGGAGACTAATTAATATGCCATTGAATGAACAATGAGTTGCAAGAGACACCAAGGAGTACATAAAAATTTTCCTAGAGGTAAAAGAGAACACTGATACAACATATCAAAATATCTGGGACACTATGAAAGCAGTTCTAAGAGGAAAGTTAATTGCATGGAGTTAATTCCTAGAAAAAGAAGAACAAACAAACGCCAAAAGCAGCAGAAGTAAGATAATTAAAATCAGCCCTGAAATAAATGAAATTGAAACAAAAGAAACAATGACAAAAATTAACCAAAAAGTTGATTCTTTCAAAAAATAAATAAAATTGATAAACCATTAGCCATGATAACAAAGAGGAGAGACAAAACCAAATTACTAACACCCATGATGAAAAAGAAAATATCACAATAGCCACTACAGAAATACAGAAGATAATTGGAAAATATTTTAAAAATTTGTACTCCAATAAAATAAAAAATTTGACAGCATTGAAAAAATTTCTAGAGGCATATGATGTACCCAAATTAAATCAGGATGATATATACAATTTAAACAGATAAATTTCAAGAAAGAAAATAGAGGACACCATCAGAAACCTACCAACAAAGAAAAGCCCAGGACCGAAAAGATACACAGATGAGTTATACAAGACCTTTAAAGAAGAACTAACACCAATACTTCTCAAACCGTTTCCTGGAAAAAAAAAAGAGGGAACACTTCAAAACACATTCTCTGAAGCCAGTATCACCCTGATTCCAAAACCAGACAAAGACACATGAAAGAAAGAAAACTTCAGATGAATATTCTAATGAATATAGTTGCAAAACTTATCAATAAAATTTTGGCAAATTGAATACAAAAACATATGAAAAAGATAGTGCACCATGATCAAGTAGGGTTCAACTAAGGGATATAAGGTTGGTTCAATATATGGAGATAAATAAATGTAATTCATCACATCAATAGACTCAAAGATAAAATCATATGGTCACCTCAATAGATGCAGAGAAAGTATTTGACAAAATAGAGCACCGCTTCATGTTAAAAGCACTAGAAAATCTAGGAATATCAGGAACATATATCTCAACCTTATAAAAGCTATCTATGCTAAGCCCTAAGCCAACATCATTCTCAATGGAGAAAAATTGAAAGCATTCTCTCTAAAAACTGGAACAAGACAGAAATGCCCTCTTGGAACTCTAGCAAGAGCAATTAGACAGATGAAAGTAATTACAGGGATACAGAGAGAAAAAGAAAAACTCAAATTATCACTATTTGCTGAAGATATTATTCTATACCTAGAATACACCCCCCAAAAAAATCCACCAGAAATCTTCTAGAACTAAAAAGTGAACTCAGAAAAGTAACAGGATATAAAATCAATACCCATAAGTCAAAGGTATTTCTGTACAGAAAAATTAGGCTCAAATAGAAAGTAGGAAAACCACCCCATTTACAATAGCCTCAAAAAAAAAATACTTGGGAATCAACTTAAAGAAAGAGGTGAAAGACCTGCAAAATGAAAACTACAGAACACTAAAGAAAGAAATTAAAGAAGATTTAGAAGATGGGAAGATCTACCTTCTTCTTGGATAGGCAGAATTAATATTGTCAAAATGACCATACTACCAAAAGTACTATACAGATTCAATTAAATCCCAGTCAAAATCCCAATGACATTTCTCATAGAAATAGAAAAATCAATCATGAATTTTATTTTGAAAAATAAGAGACCCAGAATAGCCAAAGCAATCTTTAGCAAGAAGAATAAAGCTGCAGAATTACTATTACAGACCTTAAACTATGCTACAAGCAATAGTAACAAAACGGCATAGTATCAACACCAAAATAGACCAGTAGACCAATGGTACAGAATAGAGGACACAGAGATAAACCCACATAATTACAGTTATCTCATATTAGACAAAGGTGCATACATTGAAGAAAAGATAGCCTCTTCAACAAATGTTACTGGGAAAACTGGAAATCCACATGTAACAAAATGAAATTCCATCTCTATCTCTCACCATGTACAAAACTCAACTCAAAGTTGATCAAGGATCTAGGAATTAAACCAGAGACCTTGTGCCTAATGTAAGAAAAAGTAGGCCTGAATCTTCATCTTGTTGGATTAGGCCCCAACTTCCTTAATAAGACTTCTACTGCATAAGAATTAAAACCAAAAATCAATAAATGGGATGGTTTCAAACTCAAAAGCTTCTTCTCATCAAAAGAAACAATCAGTGAGATGAATAGAGAGCCAACACAATGGAAGTAAATATCTACCACAGGCATATCAAATGTAGCACTAATCTTTAGGATATATAAAGCACTCAAAAATCTTAACATAAAAAAAAATCCAAATAACCCAATCAATAAATGGGCCAATAAACTGAACAGACACTTCTCAGAAGGCGATATACAATCAATCAACAAATATATGCATAAATTTCCAACATCTCTAGAAGTTAGAGAAATGCAAATCATAGCTACTCTACTATTTCACATCACTCCAGTCAGAATGGCAGCTATTAAGAATATAAACAACAATAAATGTTGGGTAGGATGTGGGAAAAAGGACACACTCATACATTTCAGGTAGAACTGCAAATTCGTGCAACCAATCTGGAAAGCAGTATAGAGATTCCTTAGAAAACTTGGAATGAAACCACCATTTGACCCAGCTATCCCACCCCTCAGTTTATACTCAAAGGACTTAAAAACAGCATACTATAGGGACACAGCCATATCAATGTTTATAGCAGCACAATTCACAATAACTATTGATAGAAAATGAGGTTTGTTTTTTATTTTTTGTGAAATCAACCCAGATGCCCTTCAGTAGATGAATTGATAGGGAAGCTTTGGTATGTATACACACACACACACACACACACACACACACACACACACACTGGAATATTACTCATCATTAAAAGAGAATAAAATTATGGTATTTTCAGGTAAATGGATGGAGAATATAATGCTAAGTGAAGTAAGCCAATCTCAAAAATCCAAAAGCTGAATGTTTTCTTTGATATGAGGATACTGACTCAAAGGCAATTGAGGTGGGGGAGCATGGTAGGAATGCAGTAACTTTAGATAGAGCAAAGGGGAGGGAGTGGGCAAGGGAGTCAGAATGAGGGTGGAATGAGTTAGTCAACATTACTCTAAGTAGACACGAATGGTGTGAAAATACAACCAGAGACTAGAAAATTTGTGCTCTATATGTGTAATATGAAATGAATTGCATTCTGCCACCATATATAACAAATTAGAATAAATAAATATTTTAATAAAAAATAGTGAAGTAAGCAAAGCTCTTTTGAGTGCTTACAGGTTCTTATTAGAAAGCATTCTCATATTAACTGTCCCTATTTTAATGAACATACTTCTTGACTCCAAAAATGCATATCTTAGAATATATATATATATATATATATATATAATTGCATCTATACATATTCATGAATAAATAAGCTTAAAAACATTAATTACAGAGTTTTTATAAAAGAGATTTGAAAACCACAAATGCTATTTAGTTGAATGCAAATTGAATACATCCTGGTACACCACGAAAGAGAAAAATACCATATGCCCACCAGTGAAAAAAAGGGAAGTCTCGCCATGAACTGATATTGTAGAAAACAAGATAGTTTCTTAAATGGAAATAAGGAGATCACTATTTAATATAAAAACATCTGTATGAAAACAACAATTTACAATAAATACAAATATATTCTTATATGGTAGCATAGTATAATCTAACTCTTCACGGAATGCCCAAGAATGAGTAATACCTTCAGTCACAGAAACTCAGAAACTGGGATACTAGGAAGAGTAGGAGAATTAAGAGTGAAGACAAATAAATGGAACACATCCTTGAGGTGGGGGTTTTCTGCATATCAAGCTCTATGAACTTGTGGGAACTGATATGCCAGTCTTCTGGCTACGCACCTGGAGAAGTGAGTCTTTAGTCAGGCATCTAGTGCTTTTTTAAGAACAGTCTTAAATAAACGTACATTTAATCTGATTTTCTTCTGTTTTTTAACAGGATTGGAAATATCTTGAAGTTTAAGTCTTTTCAACTACATTTCTTATTAAGAAAGAAAAGAAAAGTTGTCAAAACACAGTTTTTCTCCAACAGTGTTCTTTATGTTCACTGCAATCTTACTGGGTGATCATCTCAATTTGACAGAAAACACTTTGGTGTCTAGTGTAGTGCCTATACACTGACAGAAGGTGAACAGAGAAAAGCTTTTTTTTTTTTTTTCACTGTTGGTTCAGATATTGGACCCATCATGAGGGTTCAATGAGACTTTTAAGGTTGATGTTCTCTGACTATATATATTTTATCCCCTCATCTAGGAACCTAAAATAATATACACAGAAAATTAATTTATTAGAACTGATGTAAATAAATACCAGACTTACAGTGATAGAGTTACCCTAATTTATTGAATTTTCCAGGGAAACCACGACTGTTTCTTTGGTGTTATTGAATATTGGAAAACTCTTCTTTCAAAAGCCTTTTCCTTTATTTTACACAAAACTGATTATATGAGTGCTTCAAACTTTGAAGTGTTATTTCCTTTGATTTCCAGGTAGACAGAATACCCAGCATCTAACTCATAAGCATTCTTTAATGTCTTCTATAGATAGAAAATGAGGTTTGTTTTTTTTGTTTTTTGTTGACTTGTACTGTGCTGGTCTTCAGCTCAGTTCTTTGATCTCTATATCTACAGGCTTTTCTAACTGAGGAAATGGCTAACTAATGTATGCTGAATTAGATGGACTGAGTTATCACCAGAACTAATGATGAGATACTTAGGTTTCCACATACAAGCCTTGGCTGACTTTTGTGAGCTGTTAAATTTTCATCAATCTCATTGTATCATTTTGGTCTCTTTGGTTTATGTGGATCCACAGTTTCTCCCACCATTTCTTGCTGGTGCTACCTATGGAGTAGAAATGGCCTCTCCACTTATGGACCCTTGGTGTCTTTTGATGGAGTAGGGCAGTCTCTGGTCTGTGGGCTGAAGATGCTTCCTTGCTGGAAGCTTGCTGTGCCAGGATCATCTGTTGGTCTGGGTGAGAGTGGTTCCCTGGCTGCTGGTTTTTGGGAAATTTTTTATTGCTATTGTTTTTTGGTTATTTTATTTATTTTTGGCTCTTTTTAGCTACACATGACAGTAGAGAGTATTTTGACATATTATATATACATGGATTAGAAGTTTTTCTAATTCTCTGACTGCTTCTTGTGATGTGATTTTCTTTCCCTAATTTGGCTTTGAGTTTTCTCTCCTGAGTTTCTAAAAACTTTAGACCTGCCCTAATGAGGCTCCTGTGGAAACTATCTTGGGTGTTTATAGTATAGTTTTCACAGAATACTTCTTCATCCTGGAAAAGGGTCTAATACCTCCAACACTTAACTAGGTGTCCCTCTCACAAAAGACTTGTTAGCACTGCACAATACCCTTGTGTCTTTTGTCTGACTTGTGTTCAATTTACTTATACCAAGATGGTCGCTCTCTAGGAGAACCCTGGCCTAGGAAAATATTTAGGACAAGTGTGGTCAGATGAGACATTGAGAGGGTACACATAAAAATGTATAACATGACAGAAGCTCTTTCATTGCTTACAGATCTCAGAGGAGAGAGGGCATCATGGCTCACTGGTCCCACAGGAAGGCAGTTGCTTTCTGGGACACACACACTCCACTAGCTGGTGGAGAATATGTGAGAGAGTCAGGCCTATGAGCAGAAGACTTTGGGGTCTAGGACACTATCCAGGAATGTTGTTCTTGGGAAGTTCTTGTTAAAGCAAACAGAGTTCTTCGGAGTTCCACTGTATTTGAGAGGTGGTCACACTGTCTTCCTGTGTAGTCCACACTGTATATAGGATCAGTGGGGTGAGTCAAATAGGTTGTAGTCGGCAATCTCAAGGAAAAGTAGCTTTACTCTTAGTGAAGCTCGAGATCCATTTCCTTTGCTGGCTCTGCCAGGGCTGACCTGGGGTTTTAGATGTGACTGGTAATCTGTCTCAGAGTAGTGGGTTTCTCTGAAATGTCTTTTGTTTCCAGTTTAGGTATCAAAAAATGCCAGATCCATGTCCCCCTTTTCTCTAATCCTAAAATCCCAGTTGTCTTTTTTCTTGCCAATGTTCAGAAATCTTGTATTGTCTCTTCTGTAATTTCCATGGTTTTTAGTTGACCTTAACAGTAAGAATCAGGGAAAAATAATGCTTAACCATCTTGTCCTATAACTGATGTCTCAATAAATGTTTAACCACACGGTAAGTTTTATGATTTCCTTTAGTAGATGCTCCTGCATTTCCTCTCCTGGAGTGTAATTGTATGGACTGCTAAATATAAGCCTCCAGCAATATTAGATATTGCATTATTATTGATATCATTTGTCTGTAGAAGACCATATTCTGGTAAAGTCTGGAAAAGTAAAGACTTTTTAGCTTCATAAATTGCATAGGGGTAAGTGTGCAACAGTCTCTCTGATCCCCCTCAATGGAATAGCTATTGGATTTCTGTACTACCATAACTTTAGATATATCTATTTAACCTTAACCTGAGACAATTTCCTGAGAATGGTATTTGCTTCAATATTTGCATCATTATAGTCAAGATAGGGACAGCCTATTTAAATTGCTAAGGATACTTAGATGATCTTTTAACTTTTATCTTTTAATCCTTCAGAATCATTTCATATTTAACCCAAGTTCCTAATCCCTTAAGAGAAAGATAGTTTGCATATCTAGATATGTTTTTCAATCAAGTAGAATAGTCAATGAAGTAGTCATTCAATTAGCTGCAAAAAGTATTAATTTTATTGTAAGCCCTGTTCAGTATGATTTACATACTCAAAGAAATTTATCCAGCATAAAAATGAAGAAAAGCTATGCTTTGTTTCAATTTTTTTTAATCTTTGAAGCAGTTGAAAATGTTTCAATCTTTTGCAAATGAGCTAGGGGTGTTTCTCAGAGTCAGCTTTTCATTCTGTCATTTTTATCTGCATCAAGCAGAAGGTACTAATATAGTTTTACATAAAATACTAGAAAGTTTAAGATAAATGTGATAGAGTGATACAGTAGAAGCTGAGATATTTTCCAAAAGAAGAAACTATAAAGAGGGTAGCTTCCATGCATAGCTACAGAAATAAAATAGATAAGAGGTATGTTTAAAAAATAAAATTCTAAATACCTCAAGAAAAATTTAGCACTAGTTTTTTGCACTAGAAACCAGAAAATTATAAAATGAATTTAGGAAACAATATTAAAAAGGAGTAAAACACATGCCTTGTAAAATGATTTAATTATATTGTGGCAAATGCCATTCTATTCTCTTTATAATTATATAACCCCATAACTACATACTCTTGTGTTTTTTTTCTCTATCTCTGGACAGTTTTAAGCTGCTCTGTTCCATCTCCACAGCCCACTGAGTTAAAGTGTTAGGTTCTTATGATCTTGGGAAAAGGGAAACATTCATGTTAAATGATAACCTACTATGTACCTGCACTTATCTCTTTCTTATTTTTATTCTCCTTATTATTATTCATATTTAAAAAATAGCAATGAATTTCAGACAGGTTAAGTAATTATTGACTTCACAACTAGAAGTATAAAATTTAGGTGTAGATCTAGATGTGTCTAGCTTAAGACCATTCATTTCTATTCAACCATGCTTTTTTTTTCATATTTGACCCCAAATAATATCATTAATTTTTTAGTCCTCAAAATTATTTTCTGCTTCTATTAATGATATAATCAGCAAATGCTTATGGAATTTCCCAGTATAAAAGTGGTGTGTATTAGTTATAGTATGAGGTTAGTACAGAATTGTTTGCAGTTTAGTTACTCATTTAATGAATAGTCATTAAACTATTTCTAAATCACAGACATCATGTTCAAAGTGTAATGGGAAGGGGCTGGGGATGTGGCTCAAGTGGTAGCGCACTCGCTTTGCATGCGTGCGGCCCAGCTTCGATCCTCAGCACCACATACCAACAAAGATGTTGTGTCCGCCGAGAACTAAAAAATAAATATTAAAAATTCTCTCTCTCTCTCTCTCTCCCCCTCTCTCTCTCTCTCTCTCTCTCTCTCTCTCTCTCTCTCTCTCTCCTCTCTCACTCTCTCTTTAAAAAAAAAGTGTAATGGGAAGTATTTTTACTTGCATCCCAAAGCATTTAATTATGTAATATCAAGAATAGATTTATTAAAAAATAATGATACGGCTATGGTTTGGATGTGAGGTGTCCCCCAATAACTCACATATGAGGCAATGCAAGAAGGTGTAGATGATAAATGATTGGTTCATAGGCCTAAACTAATCCGCTAATTAATCCCTGATGGGACTAATTGGGTGGTAACTAGAGGCAGGTGTGTTGTGGCTGGAGCAAGTGGTTTATTGGGGGCGTGGCTATGGATATATATTTTGTATCTGGAGAGTGGAGTCTCTCTCCACTTCCTGATTGTTATTTGAACCGCTTCTCTCAACCCCACTCTTCCACAATGATGTTCTGCCTCACCTCCAGCCCAGAGGAATGGAGCCAGTCTTCTATGCACTAAGACCTCTGAAACTGTGAGCAACTAAATAAAGTGTTCCTCCTCTAAAATTGTGGTCAGATCTTTAAGTCACAGGAGTGAAAAAGTTTACTAAAACAGATAATGTTCTAGGAGATCTAATTAAAAAATTGCTACATGAGTACTTAGAAAGGAAAAAAGTATTTAACCTTTCTGTGCATATAGCTATTTTGGAAAAAGTAGTATTCAACTTAAAATTTGAAAGATTACTAGGCATAGAATATGGGTAAAGGGTGATCCAATCTAATAGGGAAACATAAGCAAAGATTCTAGAAATTAAATTATATGATACATTGTAGTCATAGCAAGTAGCTGTTTATTCTTAGGGCTGGAGAAACACAGGAGAGAGTGGGAAAAAGACTATGAACATAGGTTGTGACCATCTTATAAGAGGCACTGTGTGTCTAATGAAGTATGACAATAGAATGTTCAATTAGAAGGATTAGAATGATTTTTGAGCAGAAAAATATTTTAATCATTTGACCATCTCTTACCTGTTGGGGCTAGCCTTCTGGGCATTACAAGGATTGTGTCATCACATTGCAATGTTTTTATGCCCACAATCAGCAAATGCTTTCTTTTCAAAAGAATAAGACCATAAACAGATTCTTAAAGCCTTTCTCACTCAGGGACTCAGGTATGCCTTCTTGTGTAGAACTAGTAGTGTATTTTATCAAATGAACATTTATTATAAGGGATCTTAGACAATGTGTCTCATGTGCATGATTAAAATGGTAACATAGGAAGGAGAAAAATATAGTAGCTACTCCAATAGAATAGTGAAGGTATGAAATAGTATATCAGAGTGAAACACTGATTTTCATTAACTAATATGATTTCTTGTCTTCAAGTTTGTACCCTAATTCTGAGATCTTTATCTCCACTCAAGGAAGAAAGAGTGGTGAATTTTATGGAGCATAAAACAAAGTTATCAATCCTTGGCTCTGGAAACTGAAATAGCAAGTACCATTTGACACCACTGTCACAGAAACACTTGGCAGTTGCACAAGCCCACAGACTGCCCAGTTTCTATTTGTGTTTTTCTCTTGACCATTTTACATTGTCTGTGTCCACAATAGTTACCACGTTTTTATCTTGTGCTCTTCGAATAAGACAATCCTCTTTACTGTCTGTAAACAACCATTCTGGACCTGAGACATTGCTCAGTTACCCATACTGGCAGCGGTAGGTGAAAACTCTGCACCACCTTCTTCCCTGTCTCTAGTAAGTATAAGAATGAGATCTTGGACTCATATCAATGAACTCATGGTGTGACAACAGTCAGTTGGATCTGTCTAAGGTGAGGCTAGACAAAATAAATTTAAAATCTTTTACTGAGCACAGACAAGTTGGAATACCCCTTACAGCATTGTACTACAGTAAAACAAAATTTTATTCCACTGAGAGTTATTATTATTATTATTATTACTTTACCTCTGAGAATTACATTCCATAGCATAAACAAAACTAAACTACTTGCCTGTCCTGGCCTGCATCCATTCTATAGAGAAAGAATGGGCCAGGATTGTACTTGAAGAGATATTTTCATTTGTTTTTTAATCCATGTGTATTTGATTAGAAATTTTACAAGTAAATAGCTAATGATTAACAGGAGATCTCTGGAGGGATGCTGCAAGGAACATTGGATACATTATAAAGCTCTATTTTTCTGATATAGTAAGTGATTGGCTGGTTATGGGACACTGATCACTGCAAAGTTTCTCAAGAAAAATGTGGAAGTTATTTATATTGTACTGTTTTAATGATGCTGACTAAACAAGAAATGAGGTATAATAAATTTGTAAAGGGTAAACCTTTTTTATTTTGAAAAGTAGGATTAAGTCATGAATGGTTATAGTTGACAAGGAGCATGGCAATCATGTCAAGCAGAATTTCAATTCCTCTGGGTAGACACTGAGGTAGCAACTAGTAAAATGGTTAGGAGCATGCACCAGGAAGCACAACAATAAAATGGTTCGGGTTTTGGTAATTTTGTTTTGTTTCTTCTTTATTAGAGATTATTAAATACACATAACAGTGGGTTTCATGGTGATATAATGATACATGCTTATAACATCAATTTTACTACTCAGAAACTCCTCTTATCCTCTTTTCCTTCCTCCCCTGGCCCTCATTTCTCTATCCAGAAAGTCTCCCTTCTACTGTTGTGATGGCACTTTTTAAAAATTTATTTTCCCAGTATCTTCCATATAATTTACTTAACATGATGCTCTCCAGTTTTATCCATTTTCCTGCAAATGACATCATTTTGTTCTTCATTATAACTGAATAAAACTTTATTACTGTATCTATACCATATTTTTTTTATCCATTCTTCTGTTGATGGACACCTAGGCTGTTTCCATAACTTGATTATTATGAATTGTGCTATGATAAAAATGGATATGCATATAACCAAATATAATGTGATTAATTCATTGGAATTAATGCCAATTAGTAGTAGATATAGAGAATGTGATAGTTTAATTATTACCTTTCTGAAGAGCCTTCATACTTATTTCATGATGGCTGTATTGATTTACATTTTCACTAACAATATGTAAGATTCTTCTCCTAACATGCTCACCAATATTATTATTATTTGAATTCTTCATCAAGAATTAGGACTGGGAGAGGTGAATCCAACATGGCGGCTGGCGAGGAAGCAGCAATTCTAACGTCTCCACTTTAACCAGATAAGAAAGACTCATCGGAACAGCGGCAGCCTACCTACGGAGGAACTTCTAGCATAATTCCCTTAAGAAGAGAGCTGCCGTGAACTGGTAGGTTTATTGGAAGTGACAGTTTGTCCCAGAGAAGTGGATCTTGGACGGCCACGCGGGCACAGAAATCTAGTCCCACAGCCATCAGCCGCTCCCGCAAGCGGCTCCCCCGGGAGGCTTAGCTGTCACTCTGGGAGCAGCCTCATCACCCACCCGGTTCCTAACCACGCGGCCACAGCTACCCGGCTAGACATGTGGCCCCGCGGCGGGTGCAAAAATCAACTTCTGCAAACAGCAGCCGTTTTTGCAAGCGGCGGACACCCGGAGCGACTTGGCCCACCCCACCCGAACCGGAATTCGGCCTCCGCCATCCGGGCTCCCCTGGGAGGCCTAGTGCTCGCTCTGGGAACAGCCGCCTCACCTGCCCGGTTCCTAACCACGTGGTCGCAGCTACCCGGCTGTACAGGTGGCCCCCCCAGCGGGCGCAGAGGTCCAATCCCGCAACCACCAGCAGCTTCTGAAAGCGGCGGCGGCCCGGAGCGGAGTGGCAGCCCAAACCGGCAGACGCCTCCGCCATATCGGCTCTCCCGGGAGGCCCTGCTCTCGCTCGGCTAACAGCCAAACCACCCGCCCGGATCTTAACCACACAGACACAGCTACCCCGCTCTTCACGTGGCTCCCGGTGGCCCGACTCAGCTAGAAGGGTCCCCGCATGGCCCCGTACATGGCCATGCCCTCCGGGCTCTGCTAATAGCCCCGTCCACCTGGCAAACAACCGGGAAACTTCAAAATCTCTCTGTGGGCATGACCGCAAGGACCAAAGGACTCTCGACACCCAGCTCCCCTTACTGCCAGAGTCAGGCAGACCTGAGACCCACCAACGGAACAGGCCTAGAGGCCTGCCAGCATGGTAGATACGCCACTCCATTTGGAGTAGGGGGGCAGAGCAGAGCAGCCGCCCGCATCCGGATCAGGCCCAACGACCTGAGGGGGTGATAGTCATATAGCCACAATTGGAGGGGGGGCAGAGCAGAGCTGCCACCCGCTCCCAAAGGGTGGGCAGACCTGCGAACAACCGGCAGAGCAGGCCTAGCAGCCTGCCAGCGCGGTATTCAGATCACCCCAACTAGAGAAGGAGCACAGCCACTATCCGCCCTGCAAGGGAGATTTTTCAACTATACAAGAGCAATATAAATAATTAGGGGGAAAAACTCATAAACACAACAGTTTCACCAAGCAGAAAGAAACGTGAGCAGCATGAAAAGACAAGGAAAGAAAGGACCACAAGCAATGCAGGTCAACTCAACTTTAGAAGAGGTAATAGCTGCAACAGATGGAATGTCAGATAAAGAGTTCAGGATATATATGCTTCAGATGATCTGGAGTCTCAAGGAAGACATGAGACAGCAAAATCAGACAATGAAAGATCACATTGACAAACAAATCCAGGAAGTAAAAGATCAATTTCACAGGGAGATAGAGGTAATAAAAAACAAACAAATGGAAATCCTAGAAATGCAGGAAACAATAAACCAACTTAAAAACTCAATTGAGAATACTACCAGCAGAGTAGATCACTTAGAAGAGAGAACATCAGACAATAAAGACAAAGTATTTCAACTGGAAAAGAACATAGACAGCTCAAAAAGTCTGCTAAGAAACCATGAGCAGAACATCCAAGAATTATGGGACAATATCAAAAGACCAAATTTAAGAGTCATTGGGATACAAGAAGGCACAGAGCTCCATACCAAAGGAATAAACAGTCTATTCAGTGAAATAATACGAGAAAACTTCCCAGACTTGAAGAATGAGACAGAATCCCAAATCCTAGAAGCCTACAGGACGCTGAATGTGCAAAATCATAAGAGATCTACACCTAGACACATTATAATGAAGATGTCCAACATACAGAATAAGGAGAGAATTTTAAAAGCTGCAAGAGAAAGAAAGCAGATTACATTTAGGGGCAAACCAATCAGGATAACAGCTGATCTCTCAACACAGACTCTGAAAGCTAGAAGATCCTGGAATAACATATTTCAAACACTGAAAGAAAATGGGTTCCAACCAAGAATCGTGTATCCGGCTAAATTAAGCTTCAGGATACAAGATGAAATTAAAACCTTCCACGATAAACAAAAGTTAAAAGAATTCGCAGCTAGAAAACCATCTCTTCAAAAAATCCTTTGCAAAACATTACAGGAATAGGAAATGGACAATAACATTGAAAACCAACAATGGGAGGTAGGACAGTAAAGGGGGGAAAGTAGTCAAAGAGAATAACAAATCAGGTTTAGTAACATCAATAAACAAATATGGCTAGAAGAACAAACCAGATCTCAATAATAACCCTAAATGTTAATGGCTTAAACTCGCCAATTAAGAGACACAGGCTAGTAGAATGGATCACAAAACAAGACCCAACAATATGCTGCCTACAGGAGACGCATCTGATAGGAAAAGATATTCATAGACTGAAGGTGAAAGGTTGGGAAAAATCATACCACTCATATGGACTGCGGAAACAAGCAGGAGTGTCCATACTCATATCTAATAAAATAGATTTCAAGCCAAAGTTAACTAAAAGGGATAAAGAAGGAAACTTCATACTGCTCAAGGGAACCATACACCAACAAGACATAACAATCATAAATATATATATGCCCCAAATAATGGTACAGCTGTGTTCATCAAGCAAACTCTTCTCAAGTTCAAGAGTCTAATAGATCACCATACAATAATCATGGGAGACTTCAACACACCTCTCTCCCCACTGGACAGATCTTCCAAACAAAAGTTAAATAAGGAAACTATAGAACTCAATAACACAATTAACAACCTAGACTTAATTGACATATATAGACTATACCACCCAACATCAAGTAGTTACACCTTTTTCTCAGCAGCACATGGAACCTTCTCAAAAATAGACCACATATTATGTCACAGGGCAACTCTTAGACAATATAAAGGGGTAGAGATAATACCATGCATCTTATCTGATCATAATGAAATAAAACTGAAAATCAATGATAAAAGAAGGAAGGAAACATCAAGCATCACTTGGAGAATGAACAATAGGATGCTGAATGATCAATGGGTTTTAGAAGACATCAAGGAGGAAATTAAAAACTTCCTAGAGTTAAATGAAAACACAGACACAACATATCAGAATCTATGGGACACATTGAAAGCAGTTCTAAGAGGAAAATTCATCGCTTGGAGTTCATTCCTCAAAAAAAGAAAAAACCAACAAATAAATGATCTCTTACTTCATCTCAAAATCCTAGAAAAAGAAGAGCAAAACAACAGCAAAAGAAGTAGAAGGCAAGAAATAATTAAAATCAGAGCTGAAATTAATGAAATTGAAACAAAAGAAACAATTGAAAAAATTGACAAAACCAAAAGTTGGTTCTTTGAAAAAATAAATAAAATCGACAGGCCCTTAGCCATGCTAACGAAGAGAAGAAGAGAGAGAACTCAAATTACTACCATACGGGATGAAAAAGGCAATATCACAACAGACACTTCAGAAATACAGAAGATAATCAGAAATTATTTTGAATCCTTATACTCCAATAAAATAGAAGATAGTGAAGGCATAGATAAATTCCTTAAGTCTTATGATCTGCCCAGATTGAGTCAGGAGGATATAGACAACCTAAACAGACCAATAACAATAGAGGAAATAGAAGAAACCATCAAAAGTTTACCAACTAAGAAAAGCCTAGGACCGGATGGGTATACAGCAGGGTTTTACAAAACCTTTAAAGAGGAACTAACACCAATACTTTTCAAGCTATTTCAGGAAATAGAAAAAGAGGGAGAACTTCCAAATTCATTCTACGAGGCCAACATCACCCTGATTCCGAAACCAGACAAAGATACTTCAAAGAAAGAAAACTACAGACCAATGTCTCTAATGAACCTTGACGCAAAAATCCTCAATAAAATTCTGGCGAATCGGATTCAAATACATATCAAAAAAATTATACACCATGATCAAGTAGGATTCATCCCTGGGATGCAAGGCTGGTTCAATATACGGAAATCAATAAATGTTATTCACCACATCAATAGACTTAAAAATAAGAACCATATGGTCATCTTGATAGATGCAGAAAAAGCATTCGACAAAGTTCAGCATCCCTTTATGTTCAAAACTCTAGAAAAATTAGGGATAACCAGAACATACCTCAACATTGTAAAAGCAATCTATGATAAGCCACAGGCCAGCATCATTCTGAATGGAGAAAAATTGAAGGCATTCCCTCTAATATCTGGTACAAGACAGGGATGCCCTCTCTCACCACTTCTGTTCAACATAGTCCTTGAAACACTGGCCAGAGCAATTAGACAGACGAAAGAAATTAAAGGCATAAAAATAGGAAAAGAAGAACTTAAATTATCACTATTTGCAGATGATATGATCCTATACCTAGCAGACCCAAAAGGGTCTACAAAGAAGCTACTAGAGCTAATAAATGAATTCAGCAAAGTGGCAGGATATAAGATCAACACGCATAAATCAAAGGCGTTCCTGTATATCAGCGACAAATCCTCTGAAACGGAAATGAGGACAACTACTCCATTCACAATATCCCCCAAAAAAATAAAATACTTGGGAATCAACCTAACAAGAGAGGTGAAAGATTTATATAATGAAAATTACAGAACCCTAAAGAAAGAAATAGAAGAAGACCTTAGAAGATGGAGAAATATACCCTGCTCATGGATAGGCAGAACTAACATCATCAAAATGGCGATATTACCAAAAGTTCTCTATAAGTTCAATGCAATACCAATCAAAATCCCAACAGCAGGACACAATCCAGCCGGCCGCGGCCGAACTGCAGCGAACTGCAGCAAACGTACGAACGGCCGCGGCGGACTTGGCCCCCCGCAGGCCTGAGTCTGTGAACTGCCTCTGGCGGTTTGGCGCTGCAAACAACACCCCCACCCCACTCCCAGCCGGGAACAACGCGGATCAGGGACACATTCCAGCCGGCCGCTGCCGAACTGCAGCGAACTGCAGCGAACATACAAATGGCCGCGGCCAGACTGGGCCCGCAGGCCTGAGTCTGTGAACTGCCTCTGGCGGTTTGGCGCTACAAACAACACCCCCACCCCCCCCCATCCCACCCCCAGCTGGTTCGGAGCTGTAAACCACACGACCCCCCACCCCCACCCCCACCCCGCTCCTGTGAACAACTCCTGCCCACTGGGATCTGCAAAGGGCCCCGACCACACGGCAAATGGACAAATAGTCCTGACCACTGGGCACTTCGAACAGCCCTGCCCGCACGGAGGAATCAGGAGTGGCGCGGGACCCACCGCACGGAACTCCCAGCTACGGCTCCCACCAGAGGTAACATCTGAGGTCTCTTGCACCAGTTTCTGGGGGCGTGACTACCAGAGGGCAAGCAAATTACCGCGGGTCCTCAACCCCAAGCCCTACAAACTTAGGATTCCAGGGAATGGCAAACAGGGAGAGCGTGCCCAGGTGGCCATGAAAACAGGGCACACAGGAGCAGCAGACCTGGCGTGTAGCCAGTATTGTGGTGAGCATTACCGGTGAGCAGACCCGCCCAGTCCGGGAGGAAAAGCTGCTGCACAGTGACAGGCTCCCGCCTACTAAGAAGAGAAGCTTAGCCTGGTGGGCACAGCTTCACCTAATGGAAGAATAGTGAATCGGACTCTAAGACTGCATTTATTTTTTTTTTATTTTTTTTTTGTGGATGTTGTGGTTGGGTATTTGTTGTTGTTGTTGTTGCTGCTGTTTTTTTTTAAAAAAAGTGTTTTTAAAATTCATTTCATTTTATTTTATTTTATTTTTTAATTTTAATCCTCATCTCTATTATTACTATTGTTATTTCTTTTAATTCTTTTAAATCTTCAATTTTTTCTTTCTCTTTCTTCTCTTCCTCTGTCTTTCCATTTCTTTTCAATTCTCTTATTCCCCCTTCCTTGAATTCTACCTGGTTACTCTCATTCTCTTTGGTGATTTCTTCCCTTCCCTGCTAATACCTTTCCTCCCAAGCATCAAATAAATTTATAGGAGTAGACAGTAACTCAACAGTCAAACAGAACAAAAAGCAAAATGAGCAGTATGAAAAAGCAAGGAAGAAAAGGAGTACAAACAACACAGGACAGCCCAAATATTCAGAACGACATAGAGTCATCAGAAAAGTGGTCATATAAAGAACTCAGGGAACACCTTAGACAGATGGAATGGAACCTTAAAGAGGACACAAGACAGCAAATTCAAGCAGTGAAAGAACACATTGAGAAGGAATTACATAAAATGATAAAAGAAGAAGTTAAGCATCTATATCAGGAGATAGAGACTATAAAAAAGAATCAAACAGTAATCTTAGAAATGAAGGAAATTATAAACCAAATTAAAATCTCATATGAGAGTATCACTAATAGAGTGGAGCAACTAGAAGCCAGAACATCTGATAATGAAGACAAAATATATCAACTTGAAAAGAGTCTAGCCAACTCAGATAGGATGGTTAAAAATCATGAGAGAAACATACAAGAGATATGCGATAATATAAAAAAAACCAAATTTAAGAGTCATTGGGATAGAGGAAGGGATAGAAATTGAAACCAGGGGAATGAGTAATTTGCTAAATGAAATAATTACAGAAAACTTTCCAGAAATAAAAAAGGAAACAGATATACAAATTGTAGATGCATACAGGACACCAAGCATACAAAATCACAGTAGACCAACGCCAAGACACATTGTTATGAAGATATCCAATATACAGAACAAAGAGAGAATATTAAAAGCTACAAGAGAAAGGAGACAGATTACATTCAGGGGTAAACCAATAAGGTTAACAACGGATTTTTCAACACAGACGCTGAAAGCAAGAAGATCCTGGAACAACGTATTCCAAACACTGAAAGACAATGGATGCCAACCAAGAATCCTGTATCCAGCAAAATTAAGCTTCAGGTACGACAACAAAATAAAAATCTTTCACGATAAACAAAAACTAAAAGAATTTGCAGCCAGAAAACCAGCATTGCAAAGCATCTTGAGCAAAACACTCCACGAGGAAGAAATGAAAAACAATAACCAAAGCCAACAGTGGGAAGTACCTCAGTAAAGACAGACAGAGGGGGGAAAGCAAATCATGGAGAAACAAACTAAATTGAAAAAAAAAAGAGATAAATAATCAAACATGGCTGGAAGAACAAACCATCTATCAATAGTAACTCTAAACATTAATGGTTTAAACACTCCAATAAAGTGACATAGGCTGGTAACATGGATTAAAAAAACAAATCCAACAATATGCTGCCTCCAGGAGACTCACCTGACTGGAAAAGACATACACAGGCTGAAGGTGAAAGGTTGGGAAAAAATATATCACGCACACGGTCCTCGCAAGCAAGCAGGGGTGGCCATCCTCATATCGAATAAAATCGACTTCAAGACTAAATTAATCCAAAGGGATAAGGAAGGACATTATATTCTGTTAAAAGGAACCATTAAACAACAAGATATAACAATTATCAATATTTATGCACCTAATAATGGTGCTGTGAAGTTCATAAAACAAATTCTCCTCAAGTTCAAGAATCAAATAGACCACAATACAATAATTATGGGCGACTTCAACACACCTCTCTCACCATTGGACAGATCCTCCAAACAAAAGTTGAATAAAGAAACTATAGAACTCAATACCACAATCAATAACCTAGACTTAACTGACATATATAGAATATATCAACCATCATCAAGAGGATATACTTTTTTCTCAGCAGCACATGGATCCTTCTCAAAAATAGACCATATATTATGCCATAGGGCAACCCTCAGTAAATATAAAGGAGTGGAGATAATACCATGCATTTTATCTGATCATAATGGAATGAAACTGGAAATCAATGATAAAAGAAGGAAGGGAAAATTCAATATCACATGGAAAATGAACGATATGTTACTGAACGATCAAAGGGTTACAGAAGACATAAAGGAGGAAATCAAAAAATTCTTAGAGATAAATGAAAATACAGACACAACCTATCGGAATCTATGGGACACAATGAAAGCAGTTTTAAGAGGGAAATTCATCGCCTGGAGGTCATTCCTCAAAAAAAGGAAAAACCAACAAATAAATGAGCTCACACTTCATCTCAAAGCCCTAGAAAAGGAAGAGCAAAACAACAGCAAATGTAGCAGAAAGCAAGAAATAATTAAAATCAGAGCGGAAATCAACAAAATTGAAACAAAAGAAACTATTGAAAAAATTAACAAAACTAAAAGTTGGTTCTTTGAAAAAATAAACAAGATTGACAGACCCTTAGCCATGCTAACGAAGAGAAGAAAGAGAAATCAAATTACTAACATAAGGGATGAAAAAGGCAATATCACAACAGATGCTACAGAAATACAGAAGACAATTAGAAATTATTTTGAAAACCTATATTCCAATAAAATAGAGGATAGTGAAGACATCGATAAATTCCTTAAGACATACGATTTGCCCAGACTGAGTCAGGAGGACACACACAATTTGAACAGACCAATATCAATGGATGAAATTGAAGAAGCAATCAAAAGATTACCAACCAAGAAAAGCCCAGGACCGGATGGGTATACAGCGGAGTTTTACAAAACCTTTAAAGAAGAATTAATACCAATACTTTTCAAGTTATTCCAGGAAATAGAAAAAGAGGGAGCTCTTCCAAATTCATTCTATGAGGCCAACATCACATTGATTCCGAAGCCAGACAAAGACACTTCAAAGAAAGAAAACTACAGACCAATATCTCTGATGAACCTAGATGCAAAAATCCTCAATAAAATTCTGGCGAATCAGATACAAAGGCACATCAAAAAAATTGTGCACCATGATCAAGTAGGATTCATCCCTGGGATGCAAGGATGGTTCAATATACGGAAATCAATAAATATTATTCACCATATCAATAGACTTAAAAATAAGAACCATATGATCATCTCGATAGACGCAGAAAAAGCATTCGACAAAATACAGCATCCATTTATGTTCAAAACATTAGAAAAACTAGGGATAACAGGAACTTACCTTGACATTGTAAAAGCTATCTATGCTAAGCTCCAGGCTAGCATCATTCTGAATGGAGAAAAATTGAAGGCATTCCCTCTAAAATCTGGAACAAGGCAGGGATGTCCTCTATCACCACTTCTATTCAATATAGTTCTCGAAACACTGGCCAGAGCAATTAGACAAACGAAAGAAATTAAAGGCATAAAAATTGGAAAAGAAGAGCTTAACTTATCACTATTTGCGGATGACATGATTATATATCTAGAAGACCCAAAAGGGTCTACAAAAAAACTACTAGAACTAATAAATGAATTCAGCAAAGTGGCAGGATATAAAATCAACACACACAAATCAAAGGCATTTCTGTATATCAGCGACAAAACTTCTGAAATGGAAATAAGGGAAAACACTCCATTCACAATATCCTCAAAAAAAATAAAATACTTGGGAATCAACCTAACAAAAGAGGTGAAAGATTTATACAATGAAAACTACAGAACTCTAAAAAGAGAAGTAGAAGAAGATCTTAGGAGATGGAAAAATATACCCTGTTCATGGATAGGCAGAACTAACAATATCAAAATGGCGATATTACCAAAAGTTCTCTATAGGTTTAATGCAATGCCAATCAAAATCCCAATGGTATTGCTTGTAGAAATAGACAAAGCAATCATGAAATTCATATGGAAAAATAAAAGACCCAGAATAGCAAAAGCAATTCTAAGCAGGAAGTGTGAATCAGGTGGTATAGCAATACCAGACTTCAAACTATATTACAGAGCAATAGTAACAAAAACAGCATGGTACTGGTACCAGAATAGGCGGGTGGACCAATGGTATAGAATAGAGGACACAGAGACTAATCCACAAAGTTACAACTATCTTATATTTGATAAAGGGGCTAAAAGCATGCAATGGAGGAAGGATAGCATCTTCAACAAATGGTGTTGGGAAAACTGGAAATCCATATGCAACAAAATAAAACTGAATCCCCTCCTCTCACCATGCACAAAAGTTAACTCAAAATGGATCAAGGACCTGGATATCAAATCAGAGACTCTGCATATGATAGAAGAAAAAGTTGGTTCTGATCTACATATTGTGGGGTCGGGCTCCAAATTCCTTAACAGGACACCCATAGCACAAGAGTTAATGGCAAGAATCAACAAATTGGACTTACTTAAACTAAAAAGTTTTTTCACAGCAAGAGAAACAATAAGAGAAGTAAATAGGGAGCCTACATCATGGGAACAAATATTTACCCCTCACACTTCAGATAGAGCCCTAATATCCAGAGTATACAAAGAACTCAAAAAATTAGACAATAAGACAACAAATAACCCAATCAACAAATGGGCCAATGACCTGAACAGACACTTCTCAGAGGAGGACATACAATCAATCAACAAGTACATGAAAAAATGCTCACCTTCTCTAGCAGTCAGAGAAATGCAAATCAAAACCACCCTAAGATACCATCTCACTCCAGTAAGATTGGCAGCCATTAGGAAGTCAAACAACAACAAGTGCTGGTGAGGATGTGGGGAAAAGGGTACTCTTGTACATTGCTGGTGGGACTGCAAATTGGTTCGACCAACTTGGAAAGCAGTATGGAGATTCCTGGGAAAGCTGGGAATGGAACCAACATTTGATCCAGCTATTGCCCTTCTCGGACTATTCCCTGAAGACCTTAAAAGAGCGTACTACAGGGATACTGCCACATCGATGTTCACAGCAGCACAATTCACAATAGCTAGACTGTGGAACCAACCCAGATGCCCTTCAATGGATGAATGGATTAAAAAAATGTGGCATTTATACACCATGGAGTATTATTCTGCTTTAAAAAATGACAAAATCATGGAATTCGCAGGGAAATGGATGGCACTAGAACAGATTATGCTTAGTGAAGCTAGCCAATCCCTAAAAAACAAATACCAGATGTCTTCTTTGATATAATGAGAGCAACTAAGAATAGAGTAGGGAGGAAGAGCAGGAAGAAAATATTAACATTAAACAGAGACATGAGGTGGGAGGGAAAGGGAGAGAAAAGGGGAATTGCATGGAAATGGAAAGAGACTCTCATTGTTATAAAAAACTACATATAAGAGGTTGTGAGGGGGAAAGGGGGAAAAAAACAAGGAGAGAAACGAATTACAGTAGACAGGATAAAAAGAGAAATGGGGGGGAGGGGGGATAGTAGAGGATAGGAAAGATAGCAGAATACAACAGTTACTAGTATGGCATTATGTAAAAATGTGTATGTGTAACCGATGTGATTCTGCAATCTGTATTTGGGGTAAAAATGGGAGTTCATAACTCACTTGAAATTAATGTTTGAAATATGATATGTCAAGAGCCTTGTAATGATTTGAACAACCAATAAAAAAAAAAAAAGATTCTATAGGGGGGCTGGGGATGTGGTTCAAGCAGTAGCGCACTCGCCTGGCATGCGTGTGTCTCAGGTTTGATCCTCAGCACCACATACAAACAAAGATGTTGTGTCTGCCGAAAACTAAAAAATAAATATCAAAAAAATTCAAAAAAAAAATCCCAACAGCATTTCTTGTAGAAATAGATAAAAGAATCATGAAATTCATATGGAATAATAAAAGACCCAGAATAGCAAAAACAATGCTAAGCAGGAAGTGTGAATCAGGTGGTATAGCGATACCAGACTTCAAACTATACTACAGAGCAATAGTAACAAAAACAGCATGGTACTGGTACCAAAACAGGCGGGTGAACCAATGGTACAGAATAGAGGACACAGTAACCAATCCACAAAACTACAACTACCTTATATTTGATAAAGGGGCTAAAAGCATGCAATGGAGGAAGGATAGCATCTTCAACAAATGGTGCTGGGAAAACTGGAAATCCATTTGCATCAAAATGAATCTGAATCCCTATCTCTCGCCATGCACAAAATTAACTCAAAATGGATCAAGGAGCTTGATATTAAATCAGAGACACGGCATCTGATAGAAGAAAAAGTTGGCTACGATCTACATACTGTGGGATCGGGCCCCAAATTCCTCAATAGGACACCCATAGCGCAAGAGTTAACAACTAGAATCAACAAATGGGACTTACTCAAACTAAAAAGTTTTTTCTCAGCAAAAGAAACAATAAGAGAGATAAATAGGGAGCCTACATCCTGGGAACAAATCTTTAATCCACACACTTCAGATAGAGCCCTAATAACCAGAATATACAAAGAACTCAAAAAATTAGACAATAAGATAACAAATAACCCAATCAATAAATGGGCCAAGGACCTGAATAGACACTTCTCAGAGGAGGACATACAATCAATCAATAAGTACATGAAGAAATGCTCACCATCGCTAGCAGTCAGAGAAATGCAAATCAAAACCACCCTAAGATACCATCTCACTCCAGTAAGATTGGCAGCCATTAGGAAGTCAAAGAACAATAAGTGCTGGAGACGATGCGGGGAAAAGGGCACTCTTGTTTATTGCTGGTGGGACTGCAAATTGGTGCAGCCAATTTGGAAAGCAGTATGGAGATTTCTTGGAAAGCTGGGAATGGAACCACCATTTGACCCAGCTGTTCCCCTTCTCGGTCTATTCCCTAAAGACTTAAAAAGAGCATGCTACAGGGACACTGCTGCATCGATGTTCATAGCAGCACAATTCACGATAGCAAGATTGTGGAACCAACCTAGATGCCCTTCAATAGATGAATGGATAAAAAAAAATGTGGCATTTATACACAATGGAGTATTACTCTGCATTAAGAAACGACAAAATCATAGAATTTGGAGGGAAATGGATGGCATTAGAGCAGATTATGCTAAGTGAAGCTAGTCAATCGTTAAAAAACAAATACCAAATGACCCCTTTGATATAAGGGGAGTAAACAAGGACAGGGTAGGGATGAAGAGCTTGAGAAGAAGATTTACATTAAACAGGGATGAGAGGTGGGAGGGAAAGGGAGTGAGAATGATATATAAGAGGAAAGGAGGGGTAAGACAAGATAATACAAATGGAAGAAATGATTTACAGTAGAAGGGGTAGAGAGAGAAAAGGGGAGGGGAGGGGAGGGGAGGGGGGATAGTAGAGAATAGGACTGACAGCAGAATACATCAGACACTAGAAAAGCAAATGTCAATCAATGGAAGGGTAACTGATGTGATACAGCAATCTGTATATGGGGTAAAGTTGGGAGTTCATAACCCGCTTGAATCAAACTGTGAAAGATGATGTATTAAGAACTGTGTAATGTTTTGAACGACCAACAATAAAAAAAAAGAATTAGGACTGGTATGAAATAGAATCTCATTATAGTTTGATTTGAATTTACCTGATAAAGATGGTAATTTATTATTTCATATAAGTGTTGGGCATTTGAAATTTTTCTTTTGAGAAGTGTCTGTTTAGTTGATATTCCAATTCATTGATTGAATTATTTTATTTTGGTGTGGGAGAATATTGAGTTATTGGAATTCTTCATGTATCCTTGATAATTATTCTCCCTTAGAGTAGTTGCTAGCAAAGATTTTCTCCTATTCTTTAGGCTTTCTCTTCATTGAGTTAATTCTTCCCTGTGCTATGTAGATGCTGTTTAATTTTATACCATCCCATTTATTGATTCTTATAATTACTACAGATATTTTGTTCAGGAATTTATTGTCTGTGCCCATGTGTTGAAGTTTTCCCCTATTTCTTCTTCAAACAATTGCTTAGTTTTTGATGTATTGTGGGTTGACTCTTATACAGGTTAAGATATGGGAATCTAGTTTCATTCTTCTACATATGAATACAACCATAAAATTATATCAATATGGTAATGAGTAATTAAGCACATTCTTTAAAAGAAGAAAAAGTCAACAAATAAACCACCTGACATTACATCTCAATGCTCTAGAAAAAGAAGAACAAACCAACACCAAAAGTAGTAGGAGGCAGGAAATAATTAAAATCTGGGCTGAAATCAATGAAACTGAAACAAAAGAAACAATTCAAAAAATTGATAAAAAGCTGGTTCATTGAAAATATAAATAAAATTGACAAACTCTTAGCTACCCTAATGAAAATAAGAAAAAACTCAAAACACTTAAATTTGTGATGAAAAAGAAAATATCATGAAATAGACTAGTGAAATATAAAGACAATTAAAAACTATTTTGAAACATACTACAGTACAGTAGAAAACCTTGAAGACACCAATAAATGTCTAGAGGCATATGATCTACCCAAACTGAACCAGGAGGACATACACAATTTAAACAGATAAATTTCAAGCAAAGGAAATAAGACACCATTAAAAGCCTAACCAAGAAAAGCATGGGACCAGACAGATTTTCAGCCAAGTTCTAGAAGATAAACAAAGAGAAATTAATACTAATACTTCTCAAAATAGTCCATGAAATAGAAAAGGAAGGAATCCTTCCAAAGCACATTCTATGAGGCTAGTATTATCCTGATACCAAAACTAGACAGAGACACATCAAAGAGAAAGTTTCAGAACAATATCCCTGATAAACATTGATGTAAAAATTCTCAACAAAATTTTGGAAAATCACATAGAAAAACGTATTTCAAAAAGTAGTGCACCGTGATCAAGTGTGGTTCATTCCAGGGATGTAAGGTTGGTTCAACTTGGAAATCAATGAATATAATTTATCATATTAATAGACTTAAATTTAAGAATCAAATGATTATATGAATTGATGCAGAGAAAGTATTTGACAAAATAGACCCTTTCATGTTCAAAACACTAGAAAAACTAGTGATAGTAAGAACATCACTCAACATTGTAAAAGCTATCTATGCTAAACCCAAGACCAACATCATTCTAAATGGAGAAAAATTAGAAGCATTTTCTCTAAAACTGGAAAAAGACAGGGATGCCCTCTTTCACCACTTCTATTCAATGTAGTCCTCAAAACTATATCCAGAGCAATTAGAGGAAGCAAATTCAAGAGATATGAATAGGAAAAGAAGAACTCAAACTATAGTTATTTGTTGATGACATGATTCTATACTCAGAGATTCCAAAAAAATTTAATCAGAAAACGTCTAGAATTAATTAATAAATTCAACAAAGTATCAGAATACAAAATCAATGCCTATAATCAAATGCATTTCTATATAACAGTGATTGATCCTCCAAAAGAGAAATTAGGAAACCTACCCCATTCATAATAGCCTCAAACAATAAAAAAAATTAAATACCTGGGAATAAACAAATGAGGTGAAAGACTTCTATAATGTAAACTACAGGACACGAAAGAAAGAAATTGAAAAAGAATTTTTAAATGGAAAAATATCCCATACTGTTATATAGACTGAATTAATATTGTCAAAATGGCCATACTTTCCAAAGCACTATAAAGATTCAATGCAATTCCAACTGAAATCTCAACATCATTCCTTATAGAAATAAAACAAAAAAAATCATGACATTTATCTGGTAAGATTAGAGACTCAAAGTAACCAAACAATCTTTTAATCAAATAAGAGTGAGGCAGAAGGCATCACAATACCAGACCTTAAACCATACTACAAAAATGGCATGGTACTGGCACTAAAATAGGCATGTAGACTAGTGGTGCAGAATAGAAGATGCAAAAACAAACCCACATAAATACAAGTATCTCATCCTAGACAAAGATGCCAAAAACATACATTGGAGAAAATATGTCCTCTTCAACAAATTATTCTGGAAAAACTAGAAATCCATATGCACCAAAATGAAACTAAATACCTATCTCTCACCATGTACAAAACTCAACTCAAAGTAGATCAAAAACCTCAGAATTAGAACAAAGGCTCTGCACCTAATCAAATAAAAGTAGGCCCAAATCTTCATTGTGTTTGATTAGGCCCTGACTTCCTTAATAAGATTCGTAAAGCACAAGAAATACAATCAAGAACCAATAAATGAGACAGATTCAAACTAAAAAGCTTTCTTCTCAGCAAAATGAATAATCAATGAGGTGAAGAGAGATGTATATTTTGGGAGCAAAGTTTTGTCTCATGCACATCAGGTAGAACACTAATTTCCAGGATATATAAAAAACTCATGAAACTTGAGACAAAAACAAAACAAAAAAAAACAAAAAAAAAAAAAACAAAAAACAAAAAACAACCCAATCAATAAATGGGCTAATGAGCTTAACAGACACTTCTCAGAAGAAAATGTATAATCAATCAACAAATATATGAAAAAAATGTTCAACATCTCTAGTAATTAGAGAAATGAAAATTAAAGCCACTCTAAGATTTCATTTGACTCTAGTCAGAATGGCAGTTATCAAGAATACAAGCAACATTAAGTGTTGGTGAGGATGTGGGGGAAAAGGCACACTCAAAATTGCTGTTGGGACTGCAAATTGGTGCAGCCAATATGGAAAGTAGTGTGGAGATTCCTTAGGACACTTGGAATGGAACAACCATTTAACCCAATCCTACTCCTCATTCTGTACCTAAAGGACTAAAAAATAGCATTCTACAGTGACACAGCCATATAAATGTTTATAGCAGTACAATTCACAATTGCTAAACTATAGAACCAATCTATATGTCCTTCAATAGATGAATAGATGAATAGATAAAGAAACTGTGGTACATATATACAGTGGAATATTACTCAGCATTAAAAGAGAATAAAATTATAGTATTGTCAGGTAAATGGATAGAGTTGGAGAACATCATCTTGCTAAGTAAAATAAGCCAAACTTAAAAAAAAAAAAGCTTAATGTTTTCTCTGATAAGTGTGGGGGTTGCATGGGATGAGTGGAGGAACTTTGGATGGGGCAAAGGCAAGGGAAAAAGAGGGTAGAAAAGATGGTGGAATGAGGTGGACATCATTACCCTAGGTACATGTATAATTGCATGAATGGTGTGACTACTTCATGTACGATCAGAGATGCAAAAAATTCTGCTCAATTTGTGTAAATTGGATCAAAGATTTTTCTACTGTCATGCATAACTAATGAGAACTAGTAAAAAAATTGTTTTCAAGAAAAATTATAGCAATGATGGGTTAAATTAATGTTATCATTATTTTTCTAGTTATCTATATGCTACTATCAGGAAAATATTATAATCTAGATTCATTACTTCAATAAGCCGTGCTAGTATTACCTCCTTTATTAGCTTGGACTTAGATAAAAATATAGGTCAACATTATATATATCCAGTATCTTTTCTTTTGCTTTAATCTGTATGAAACTAGAAAGGAGAAGTAGGAGGAAGAGGAGGACAAGGAGGTAGAGGAGGAGGAGGAGGAAGAGGAAGGGGAGGAAGGGGAGGAAGAGGAGGAGGAGAGCACAGTTTAACATCAGACAGATTAGTAAAGACTATTAGAAGAATGTCAGCTATACCAACCACATTCTTAAAAACTATGTTTTTCAAACCCTAAGAATGATAGCATGTTTCTCTGCTTTTCAGCAGATTATTGTCGGAGTTCATTTATTCCATTGTCATTACTTCCTATTTATTAGTGTGGGAAAAACAAAATTTGATCACATATAATGGCTCCAGAAGCAATTACATCCTATTTCCACATTTTATAAGATTTTCTCAAATCCAGTACTCTAGTCCTTTCAGCATTATTATGTCAAGTAGACAAATTATGTAGAACTTGCACTGCCAAGTAAGGCTACACTTTTCATTTAGTCATTAAAAGAGCAATTTAGGAGTCGAACTGAGGCAGGCAAAAAATTACGAATTGAAATTCCAAATATCAGATGCCTAGAATTGGAGATACGGATTAGTGAAAAGAAAATCTTTTAATATAAAATAAAATTATAGAGAAAGAATGGTGGTTGAGGTAGAGCAAAAGAGAAGTGCAACCCTCTGCTTTCCCCAACCCACCAATAGCCATTGGAAAAAGACTTAGGCTAGTAACAGGGAAGAGGAGTGACATTCCCTAGGAAAACACTAGTGTATTTGGTTTTGTGGTGGCAGAAACTAAAGTACTATGAAATCTTGGTGTGAGAAAGACATGGAATTTCTTGCCTGTGTGTTGGTGCCATGAACTCATTAAATTATGTTGTACTTGTTGGGGAGGGGATGTAATTGGGACACTGTTGTGTTTTATACAAATATCTAAGTTACCCTGAGAGATTTGAACTATGGAGCAAAATGGTAATTTCAATGCAATAGTTGAAGAAAATAGTGCCAAAATATATTAGGTCCCTTTTCTTTCTCTTTATTTTTGTTTTATGGAGAGGAAAGTCAATGATAACATTATTTTTTTAATTAAAAATTCATAATATTTAATCTAATATTTACGGAGCAGGTGCCATTCTAGACTACTTATAATTTTTTCATTACTATGAAATATTTTCTAAATCAATATATTTTATAGTATTTCAATATAAGAAAGTCAAGTATTGACTACTAGTCAGGCCCAAATCTATCAACATGAAACTAGAAAAGCAAGATTGAAACGCAGGATTGCACCATTCCATAGTACAGCCCTCTCCTCTCTCTGATACCATACTATTTTTATTTTGACAATATGTTCTAAATAAATAACAAACTGATATGTGTCTCAGAGAAAGCAAAGATTTTCATAATCAAGTAAAAGTCAAAACCAATATATTTACATTGATTTTCTTAACTTCTCAATTTATGGATTTTTTGTATTGCCTGTGTGTGACACTTTCCATGGTGTTGGATGACTCACCACTTGGGTTGGATTTTCAAAAGAAAAAAATCATGACAAAAAGAAGGAGTTTAATGTCCAAAGTGATGTATTATCACATAGAATTAAGAAAGTGACATATGGAATAAGTAATAACATATGCCCCACAAATTTCATACCCACTGTCATTTTGAGTCATTATAAATTACTGAATAAAATTTAGTTTAATATACAAGTATAGGAAGAAAAAAGAACTGAGTGTTTTTAATTATAATCACCTATTTAAAAAGTCTTACACTTTATGTGTACAAGCAAGGTAACAACTTTTTCTACAGAATAGTAATTCTGTTATAATATAAAATACATAGGTGATTATTTAGCAACATTAATAATGTGAATAAATTTAAATTCATCAACTTAATATCCTACATTAATCATTATATTCATATGACACATATATAAGTTTGGTTATAATCTACATATTTAAAGAGCTATAATATGATTTCATTTTTTTAACCAGGGGTGAGTCATCCATGATAAATGGCTCATACCCTATTCAAGGCAGGCAACAGAACTAGAATTTCTCTTCCCAAATGTGGGTCATAAAAACTCTAGATTTTTAACCTTTTTATCTTAGAGCTGGTCATAAACAAATTCTCTGGCTTACATTTGCTTGGTAGAATGTCATAAGACCCTCCTCATTCTAGAAGTCATTCAGTCTCATAACTTACAGGGTTGTTACTTACAGAATGTTACATAGGAAGGATAAGAAGAATGTGTACTGGACTTTCTGGGTTTCCTCTTTTTTTTCTTATATTAGTTCTTTATTTTTTGTATTAATTGCTCAAGACAATACAATGATCTTGACATATCATACATTTGATTCAAATAGGGTATGAATTCTCATTTTACCACATGTACAGATTGCAGGATCACATTGGTTATACACCCATGTGTATACATACAGCAATCCTAGTGTCAGTTGTATTCTTCTGCCCTCCCTAACCCTTTTATTAGCAATAATTCTTATTCTTGTGGCTCACCTTTCTGCACAATTGTTTACACTTCATTTGTGTATATACAGTGAAGTTCCAATAAAAACTCAAAAGGACAGAGTTCAGAGAGCTTTTGGAAAGCCCAGTGCATGGATGTTTTTGGGGGGTTTTGCACTTGTAGAGGATACAGAAGCTCTCTGTTACCTCCTAGGTGCCTTGCCCCATGTGTCTCTTCATCTATACTTATAATATCTTTTATAATAAACCAGTACACATTATTGTTTCTTTGAGTTCTTTGAGCTGCTCTGTCATATCAACTGAATCCAAGTAAATGACTATAGAAATTTTGATTTATACTTTACCTGTGAGGAGCACATGTGAAACAACCTGGGATTTGTGACTAGCATTAGATAGTGCAGGAAGTCTTGGAGACTTTGCACTCAACTGGTAGATTCTAACTCTATCTTCAGGTAGATTGAGTGTCAGAACTGAATTGGATTAGAGAACACCTAGCTACGTAGCTGGTGGGTTTTTGTTCTGTTTTTCCTGCATAATTGCTTGATTGATGGTGAGGAAATATCCCTACACCTTTTGAGGTCATAAAAACCTTCCAAGTAGATCATTGACATGGGATGTCAGAATAAAAAAAAAAAAGACACTTTTTTTTTCCAACCAAAGAACAAAGCTATCAAATGAATTTAAATATAGGCATAGATAAACTTGGCAAGTCCTCAGAAGATACAATTGAAATAGTTTTTGTCTGAAATGAAGAATTTTGCATTGTGAATTGTTTATTGATAATGTCTTTCTTGTAAAATTGACTTATTTTCTTCAATTAGCTAAAACTATGGGCCAGGCACAATCCTTTCCCTTTCAATTCTCAAACTACACAAAAAAGAATTAGAGATAATTTGCATTAAAGAATCTAATGTGATTTGACAATTTGCTTGTATATTTCACATATAAAGGAAAAGGGGCAAATAAATTTATTCTTTTGTTACTAAATTTACTTTCAGAAATTTGACATTGTTTCATCAAAGACTGATAAACATGGTAGTTCTTAAAATGTTTTATTGAATGAAACTTTCTGCACATACCACTTGAATGCTTAAGCATTTTGAAAGGGTTTTGCCATTCCCAATTATACTAACAAAAAAATATGTCATTTACCTCCTACTGCTGATCCTATCATCACTGTCACAGCTAACCTATTCCCTGAAACCTAAAAATGCTGTGCTCCTTCTGTGACTCTGAATAAAATCCATCCATTCATCTTCCTGGCTTTTGTGATAACACTTAATCCTCCTCAATTTTTGTCAGCTTGCAGCTATATCACTCCAATCTGCTTCTGTTCTCACAGGTCTCTCTTTTCCCATTATCCTGTTACATAAAAGTTCTTCAAGCATATTGGTTAAGGGTAACATTAATTTCTACATCTTTACTGTGTGTGATAAAAACATAATGGATTTTACCATCTTAGCCATTTTTTTAAACTCACAGATTATATTCTTCAAATTATAATTTAAAATAAACAATTTACAAGAGTGACAGGTTTATTTCATTTTTTATTTTACAGTCCCACGCACTATTAAGTACCCCATTTTGTAATGCCATTTGAACATTCTTAAGTTAGCTATGTACATAGTTGTTTTGCATTAAAATATGCTGGCATTTTAAATCTCTAATTTTCAGTTCAGATTGAATTAATTTAAGTGATACTTAAGAAAAATCAAATAGTAATTTCTTTAAAATAACATATTAGCCATTTTAAGTGTGAAATAGAATAATATTAACAATTCATATTGTTGGAACAACCTGGGGTTCCCTCCAAGAGATGAATTGATGAAGAAAGTATGGTGTATATAAACACAATGGAATATTACTCAGCCTTAAGGAGAATGAACATATGGCATTTTTTTTTTTGTTAATTGATGGGACTGAAACTATCATCCTAAGTAATATAAATTAGTCTCAAAAAAATCAAAGGCCAAATGTTCTGAGATGTGGATTCTAATCCATAAAAGGGGAGGGTAAGTATAAGATTTCACTTACTTGGACAAAAGGGAATGAAGGGAGGGTATAGAAAATGAAGTAGGATGAATTGTACATGATTCTCCTATGCTCATATGAACACAAGACCAGTGTACCCACACAAGAATAGAATAAAAATTGGAATGATTTGCACTCCATATATTTATAATATGTTAAAATACATCCTAGAGTCATGTGTAGGTAAAAAAAAAACAAATTTAAAAAAGGAGAAATAGTTTTATAATTTCATTCAAATTAGAATATTTTATACTGTCAGTGATGAGAAATAAAACAAAGTTTTCTGATTAAAAAAAGTCTGTATTTGTATATATTCCTTTCTCAGAATGTTTTTATGGTCATTTGCTTATTTTTGTTATTGCCTAGTATTCTTGAGTTTCTACTTGAAAGACTCCCTGTAACAATTTCCATAAAGTATGTCTAGTGGTGATTTACTCACTCAGAATTTTTTTTTCAAGAAAGATGTTATTTTTTCTTAAGTTTATAAAGGACATTATTGCTGGTGCTCTTTTTCTTTGTTGTCAAATTGTTTTTAATTTGTATGTGCATCTTTTTTATTTGAAAAATTAATACATAAACTCTTACCTAAATTTTTCTTCCAAAAAATCTTCTGATGATTTTCTGGAAGCTCCATTATAAAAGATAAATCACTCTTCAGTTCTTGTGTTCAGAATTCTTTATTTTCATTTAATTTATTTATTTAGTTAGTCATTTTTGTTTGTGAATAGACTTTACTTATTTATTTATATGTCGTGCTGAGAATTGAACAGACTTTTATTTATTTATTTATAGGAGGTGCTGAGAATTGAACCCAGTTCCTCAGACATGCCAGCCAAGTGTGCTACTGCTGAGCCACAGCCACAGCCCATCAAAAATCTTGATTTTTAAATTTTGGTAGTTACAATTTGGTAGTTACAATTAGGAGGAAAAGTGGGTATGCTTCCCTCACTGTGGGTCCTTTGTAGATTTATCTTAATTATTGTTCTTTGAGCTTCTTGAATTTGAGTATCCATTTTCTTTCTCAGAATTGAAAAAAAAATTCTATTATTTTTTCAAATGAGTTCTCCTCCCCTTTTTCTTTCTTTTCTTTAAAGATACATGCAAAACACATATTAATTTTTCTGAAATTATCTCATATGTAAAGTTTTTTCACTTATAAAATTTTATTTTTTTTTTGCTTTTCTTTTTATTTCTATCAGTAATTTCAAAAAGCCTGTATTTTAGTTCAGTGACTCACTCTTGTGCTTGATCAAATCTGTTACTGAACACATATAGTGAATTTTTTTCATATATTGCTTTATTTAGTTTTTATACTGTTGTGTTGGCATTTTTATATTTTACATGTATTTTCCTGATTTTTTGTAGTTTTTTTTTCTTTTTCTTTTTCTTTTGAGAGAGAGAGAGAGAGAGAGAGAGAGAGAGAATTTTTTAATATTTATTTTTAGTTTTTGGCGGACACAACATCTTTGTTTGTATGTGGTGCTGAGGATCTTACCTGGGCTGCACACACTCCAGGCGAGTGCGCTACTGCTTGAGCAACATCCCCAGCCCTAGTTTTCTTTTTATTTTTAATATTTATTTTTTAGTGTAGTTGGACACAGTAACTTTATTTTATTTTTTCATTTTTTTGTGGTGCTGAGGATTAAACCCAGGTCTTTGTGAATGCTAGGCAACTGCTCTACCACTGAGCCACAATCTCAACTCTTTTGTGTAGTTTTATGCCTGTATTCTCTCATAACACATGTATGTACTTTTAAGAGGCCTATTTTCATTTCATGAAATTATTCATATTACCTTCAAAGTCTTAGGATTGGTCTTTTTTATTGATTTATTTGTGTTTCTGTGTTTCTTCATGTGTCTTGTTAGTTCTGTTACAATTTTTTTGTTTGTTTGTTTTTGCATTTGAAAAAACAGCTACCTCTTCCAGACTTTGTGAATCAGTTTTGTATGGGGGACAAGTTTTCCAAATTAGTTAGAAATGTTGGAAGCCCCACAAATCTTTTAAGAGAGTGCTTCTTTGTGGACTTGAATTATGGTTTCTGAATTAGACAGGTTTGCTGTTTTTTTTTAGGAAGGTCTTGTACTCTATTCTTCACCCTGGTGTCTTATTGCAATATTATAGAGTCTTAGACAGTCCTTTTGAGCTCTCTCTGGTTCTGAGCCCAACTCAGGTATTGAAAGTAAGAGATTTCCTCATATGAGCATTGAGATATGTAAGACAAATCATTTCCTCAGGCACTTTCTCTCCCTAAACAACACCTTGAATATTGGAAGCATATCCACTCTTCTTCCTAAGAAAGTAGTCATGAATTATGTTTATCCTGCTAGGTTGGGCATGGGGTTGACAACAGGTTAAAGAAAATGGCTTTTTTCCCTTCTTTAAATAAAACTGTATATTCTATGGAATAACCCAATTTCATAACTGGCTTCTGGTATGTTCCTACAGGATCATTTAGACCATAATCTTGCTATGTCAGTGTTTGTAAGAAAGTGAGTTCTGGGGCTTTCTACTCTGAAAAGTTGCAGACACCACTCATGAAAAAAACTTTTATTTTAATAGAAAAATTAATACTGTTATTCATATTATAATGTGTCTCTCATTGAAGTATAATTTCTTAAATGTGAGCATAAAATTCATTTTATGGGAAAGCTTCAATACACTTCAGCTGCTTTTATCTTGTAACCCATTGAGTAACTATAAATAATAACATCGTGATATTTGTGGTATTGTTTAAATATCCTAAACCTGTTGGGTTTTTCAAGTTGAAATATTTTATAAAATATGTAACATTAAAATTATTTTTCAATGCTGAATAGCTGAATATATCCAATTAAAGTCAGGCAATCTCCAAATTTATAATCCAATCTTCTCAAAAAGATTAGTCAAATAATATTTTTTCTGAGCCCTGAAATAAGGGAATCTGATGAGCACATTGAAGGTTTTTATATTCTACGATGTTAGATTATAAACCAAATCTGAAATCCATATAAATCCGGAAATTTGGGGAAGATAAAGGCTGAGAATCTTGGCAGAACAAGAAGAACTTTCTGGTTCATTTCAGAAAATCAGATCACAAGTGAAGTTTTTCTTCAATGCTCCTATTAACTTCCAATTCTTTTTATTTTTCTGATACTCCCTTTGCCAGCTTTGCTGTTTCATACCTACGCTTCCCATTTAATAGAAACTTCATGATTTATAACACCTAACTTAATTTTGTCTTCCTAGCTAAAAGATATTATATAATTTAGATATTGATCTTTATTTTTCTAGCATACTGTCATATCATGAAGTGATCTTTTTATGAATTAATGGGAAAAATTACTTTCTTTTACATTGAATGTTTTTCCATTAATACATAATACATACATTTCATGGTTACACATTTGCAAAATATCTTGACTGAATTCAAGATGTAAGACACTGAATCTAGTTTTCCTAATAATAAGTAGGTTAATATTAACTGAATTGATAATTTATCATATACAAATCAGCATCATAAAAAAAATATACTATATATCACATGCTGTGGTGATAATAGATTTTAGGCTATGGAAAACAGAGGTATTGTTTCGGAGCTTTAAACATTAACTTTTATCTTATAATCTGCTCATAAGTGTCAGAGTCATACTCTAAAATACTTTCCTAACATAACAATGAAGGATAGAAATTAATTCCAGTTGTGGATTTTGATTAGATGATTTTTGAAAATATATTAAAGTCTCTGAACAATTTGTAGTTTCTGAAGTTCTAATTTACATACTTATTTGGAACTTATTTTTCTTCCAGTGTGTGTGAAGAACTTATAAGTCATCATTCCCATGCTTCAACTAAGAGATAAGAGTTAAAAACTGAAAATCAAAAAAGCCTTTTTAAATACATCACAGAAATGAGATTCTATGACCAAGAGATGCTCTTAAAACTGAAAAGGTTGACAAATACAAAGAAATATAGCTTGCAAGGAACAGAAGATGCTGGAGCAGAAATGGAGGAATGGTTGAGACTCATCATTGGTTTGTGTGAGATAGCTTGAGAGCAACAGACTCCTGAGAATTCAGTCTCACTGTTCATCCAGAGTTGTAGCTTCAGGAGCTCTTCCAAAATTAATGGTAAAACTCTGAAAAAATTTCATGTTTCCAAAAGAGGCAGAGAAATTCACTTGTGTGGAATATGTTCACGATAAAGAAACCATTGTGAGAGATTTTCAGGGCATTTGTTTTTCTCTGCCTGCCCACAGAGAAAACAATTTTGTTAGAGTTTGTGACAATGTAGTGGTAGGGAAATAACTCCAGCCCCTTCTATCTTTTCTCACATCAACAGGCAGGTGTGGGGGTGGGAGGGAGTTGAGAAACTTGAGAAGAGTTCAAACCACTGACAAGTGCCCACTGAACTAGGATTTATAAGTTTATTTCATGATTTTTCTCTACTCATGAATTGAGATAACTATGGTTAATATGCTACAAATTGTGAGAAATAAATTATTTGAGTCAACTTGCATAAGTGTGGTACTTAGTGTTTTAAATGTTGAAGTGAAGACATTTTTAAGATATGCTTAATATCAACAATCAGATTATTTTAATGAAGGATATAAGCCCCATTAATGTATATGGTCACATCAAATCAGTTAGAAGCCTCAACAATGATAACTACTTTTCCTGGGAAAAGAATTCTATCCCAATGCTGGAACACAGAAATACTGCATGAATTTCCAGTTTGGCAGAGGTTGATGACATTCTGACTTGTGAGCTGTGACCAGTAGTTTTACTACATGTTTACAAACTCAGAAAGAGCACAATTTGAAAACTGGCAATAAAGAATTACAGGGAAGAGGTATGGGGATTCATATCTCTGAATCGATTAAAAAATAAGCATATTTGTGAGAAAAAATAACTGTGTACTGTTATTTTATATCACAAATATTTGAGATTTTTTAAAATGTTCTTTTGCAGATATATACCCTTACTCTTCCTCATTCTATGACTCTTCTGAAGTATTAACATTTTTTGGCCAGTGAGCTCTTCTCTCTGGTAAGAATAATAATGATGATTATAATCATGATGATAATAATAATATCCCTTTTTTCAGTGGGTTTTGAGTTAACTTTATTTTCTTTATGCAATAATCTTACATTGAAAGCACAAATTTAAAAAAATGAAAAATTTAAAAAATAATTAGAAGACATTTTGTTTATTAGTTAAGAAATTTTAAAATTTTATTCAAGTCTCATTATTTATTTATTTTAGATGTAAAAAGAAATGAATTTGCATAAAGATTATATTAATAGTATGCAAAGATAGAAGGTACACAAACAATATTGTTGAAAACGTGGAACAAGAAAGTTGCAAAATATTTTACATTAAGCAGAGAGAAAAAATACTAATTTTATCTAAAAATTTCTAACAAGGGAATAATATAATAACTTTTAATGTTAACAAGAATTTTATTTGAAGATTCATTTGATGCTAACATGTAATTTTAATTTATTAAATCCCATGAAGTTAGGAGTTGTTTTTCTAATTTCTTAAAAAAATTAGAATGATGCAGGAAGTAAAATTGCAAAATAAATATTGATAACATGAACCATAATGTCTGTTTTTTCATTAATTAATTCATAATCTATAGGACTATGTTTAGGACTATGTTGATAAGCAAATTGTGTTCCTTTAAATCTCTAGATGATATGTGATTTTTAAGTGTAAAAATACATATTTCTCACATAGGAAAAAAACCTGTTTAAAGTTGTCTAAAAAAGTACAGTAAAATCAGAAATATATTTTAAAATTTAGGAATATAAACATTTTTGCAATTACAAATTTCAAAGGCAGGTTAACATTTTTATTTTTATTTAAATATAGTAACTTGCCTCTATTACTTTTAGTGTTGTCTTCTTCATATTTTGTTTAATAGATGCATTCCTGCTATAATGAATGTTTATATGTCTTATTTTTAAATTTATCTGGTATTTACAATATCTATATAAAACATTTAGTTTTAGATTTTATTATTTTTTGATACACGTGGTGGTGGGAATTGAACATGCTTTTCATGCTTAGTAAATGCTCTACAACCTAAGTCACATACCCCACCCTCAAGTCTATTCTGGAGAGATATGATTTTGTTATATGATTGAAGCTATTACTAACAATTAGCTAGGGGATGTTCTTATATACTGATGCTAGTGTTAAATATTTTTTCAAGTATAAAAAAGATTACTCAGCTAAATAAAAATTGATTAATTCAGAACACTATATTTATAAAGTTTAAATGTGTTTATACATATATCTTAACATGTTAAAAATATGTTCTATACAAACTTACTACAAAATTTCTCTAGGAGACATATTATTGCTCAGCAAAAGGTTTTAGAGTAGGATTCAATGGTAACACTACAGAAGTCAGGATCAGGGTAAGTGCTAAGTACTTTCTTTTGAATATGTGAACCTATACTAGCAGCAATTACCAGTTCCCAACTGGCAACTGGCCTTGTGCAGCTCTTGGAAAATTTGGGTTAAAACTAACTACACCATTTAGTCACACATTATTTACAGATTTGGCAAAAAGTACCTGTTCCCACATCTGCATATTCCTGAAAGTTTGGACATTGTCTTAGTTTACCTTGTATTTCTAAAACTTCTTTAGTTGTGAGGCAAATACAAAGTAATCAACAGATTTGTTTAAGAAAATTGATTCACTTGGTTGAATACTGAGATAACATTTCTAAAATATATTCTTAATTATTTTTAAAAATTAATTTTGATAGCATCCATTATCTTTCAGAGTTTTGTATATATTATTTCAAGTTCTCCTAGTTTTTAAGGGTCTGGCTTGAAAAATCAGCTGAAATCATTTTTGTTTACTTCTAAATATGACCATTCTTTTAAAATTCCATTTTGTTTTGTTTTTTGTAGATTAGGCATTTGGCATATATATATATATATATAATTTTTTTACGTCTTAGATCATCTTGTCTGTGAATTTTCTAAATTCATTCCTTGATATTTCCTGTACTGTAGTATCAGTGGAATCTATTGCTAAATTATTCTGTTTTGGATGTTTTTATCTCTCTGGTTTTTTTTTATTGTTTAAGTGTCTACCCATATCTACAAATGGACCTGAAGCAGTGGGGTTTTTACTCTACCAGCTTTTATCCTGTAGGTTTCCAGTGCCTCGGAGATTAGGGGGAGTCAAATAATTGCAAAAACCTATGCATATAACACATAGGATTAAATTAAGTACTTAGTTCCTATTATGACATCTACAATGTTGATTGACACCATAAACAGAAATTGTAGGGTAAACAATTTCTATCAGTAAAGATAGTAGTTAATCATGAATTTTGTCCATTGTAAACTCAAACAATTGGTATTACCTATGAGTTGCTTCTAGAGAATTAGTGGTGGGTCTGACATTTTACAAACTAACCAGTAGTAAGAGAAGTTAAAAATAGTGGTAAATAAGAGGAAAGAAGAAGAAGATATCAGGAAGACAAAGATTTGCAATTTCAAAATAGGGCTGATCTATAGACAACATAGGGTGCATTGTTTATTAGGAGGAAGAAAAGAAATATAAGTAAAAGAAAAAATAGAGGAAGAGTGAAAGGGAAAACAATGAGTCTGGCTTCTTGGTGTATCTTCTATTCATTTATAAATTTTTAAATTAGTGCATTATAGACATACACAACATTTAAATTCACCCTGCTTTATTCCTAGATTTACAGAGAGAGTTTGGTTTGTTTCATTCTACTTTTCATCTCTCTGTCCTCCCTGCCTTCCCTATAACCACTTCCACAGATATCTCTGCTATTTGTGTTGGATTCTCCCCATTTTCATTATGTGGTCAAGTATTCACATATGAGAAGAAACATTCGACCCTTGGCTTTCTGAATGTGGCTTATTTCACTTAGAATTGTGTTCTCATTTCATCAATTTTTCACCTAGTGCCACCATTTAATTCTTAATGACTAAGTAAAACTTTATTGTGTATATACACCAGGTATTCTTTATTCATTAATCTGTTGATGAGTATGTTAGCTGGTGCTGTAGTTAGGTTATTACGAACTGTGTTGCTATAAGCACTGATGTACCTGTGTTTCTATAGTATACTGATTTCAGACATTTGGATATTTACAAAGGAATGGGACAACCAGGTCAGATGGTGGTTGTATTCCAAATTTTGAAAGGGATATTCATACAGTTTTACAGGATGGCTGTACTAATTTGCAGTCCTATCAACACTGCAATAGTGTAAATTTCACCACATATTATTCTTTTTAAAAAAATCTTTTCAGCAAAGTGTATTTTGACATATTATACATACAAAGACTATAACTTTCCATTCTTGTGCTATATATACCATAGAGTTACACAGGTTGTGTATTCATATAAGAACATAGGGAAGTTATGTTTATTTCATTCTACTGTTTTTCCTATTCCAATTTCCTCCATTCCCTTTATCCTACTATGTCTAATCCAATAAGCTTTATTATTCCTTTCCACCTAAATGTTCTCTCTGATATGTGGATTCCCCACATTACTCTTGATAATTGATATTTTGAGTGCAGTGAGATGAAATCTCCATGTAGTTCTTTTAGAATCTAATAGTTTTATTGAAGTATAGGGAAAGAGTGAAGGCACATTATTAACAGACTTTGTCTTCCTTATAGTTTTGATTTGCATTTCCCTGATTCCTAGAGATATTGAATATATATATGCCACTTGTATTTTTTCTTTTAAGTAATGTCTTGTTTAGATTTTGTGCCCAATTAGTAAATAGGGGTTTCATTTTTTAAATCTTTTTTTAAATTCTGTACATTAATTTTCTGAGATCCAGATGAAAAGTATTTTCTCATATTGGTAGGCTCTCTATTTACATTCTTGTTTCCTTTGTTGCACAGAAATTTTGAAATTTGATTTTATTTCACTTATTTACTTTTAGTTTTATTTCTTGTGCTTTAGAAGTCTTGCTAAGGAAGTTGATAATTTTGTCAATAATTTGGAGTGTTGGGCCTACATTTTCTTTCAGCAACTGTAGAGTTTCTGGTTTAATTCCTAGGTCTTTGATCCCCTTGGATTTGGCTTTTTTGCAGGGTGAGACAGATTAAGTTTTATGTTTTTCTACATATGAATATCCAGTTTTTATAGCAGCACTTGTAAAAAAAAGTTTCTGTTTTTTTCCAACATATATTTTGGCCCCTTTGTTGCAAATCAGGCATTGTATCTTTGTGGATCTGTCTGTATTTTCTATTCCATTGGTCTTCAGGTGTGTTTTGGTGCCAGCATAAATCTGTTTTTTTGTTTTTTTTTTATAAAGCTCTGTGACATAATTGGATATCTCATACTGTGAAGCTCTCAGCATCACTCTTCTGGTTCAGAATACATTTGACTATTCTATTTCACTTCTGGGTCAAAAAGAATTTGAGAAATGTGCTTTGTCTGTGTGTTGTGAAGGATCTCATTAATATTTTGATTGGGATTGTACTGAGTCTGTTCACTGGTTAAAGTAGTATGATCATTTAGATAATATTAATTTTGTTTATTCAAGAACATTAGAAGTATTTCCACTTCTAAAGGTTGTCTTCAACATGTTTCTATTTACCATTTTATAATTTTCATTGTTGAAGATTTTTATCTCCTAGGTTAGATATTTTACCAAGTATTTATTTTTTAGGGTTTGTGAATAAAATATTCTCCCCAATTGTTTTGAAGCAGGTTTGTTTTTGCAATGTAGGAATGCAATTGATTTATGTATTATGTTCTTGTATCATCTCCTTTGGTAGATTTGTTATCAACATTAAAAATTTTCTGATGGAGCATTTTAAATCATCTAAGTAAAATGTTCATGTCATCAGTACACAGAGGCAATAGGACTTCTTTCCTATGTGTATGCCATTAGATTTCTTCTCTTGCCTGTTTGCTCTGGCCAGGGATTCAAGGAGTGGTGAAAGTTTACTTACTTGTTTTGTTTTTATTTTTAGAAAAAAATTCAACTTTTTAAATTCAGTTTGATGTTGGCATTTGGTTTCTCACGTACAGCTTTTACAATTTTAAAGAAATGTCCTTCTGTCACTAGTTCCTCTGGTGTTTTAAATATGAATGAGTGCTGAGTGTTGTGGACAGGCTTTTCTGAATCTATTGATTACCTCATGGGATTTTTGTAATTAAATATTTTTTACAGTAACTTTTGTATATGTGTCTGTGTGTGCATATGTATACATACATATATATGTATTTAAAATTTTTTTGGTATTGGGAATTCAAAGTTATGATTTGCCAATCAGGTTCATATGCCACTATCCACTTTTTAATCTTTTCCAAATTTTTGTTAATGCATTATAGTTTTACAGAGCAATGAGATTTATTGTTATACATTCACATATAAATTTATTATAAAAATAAGCAATATCATTCCACAGTGTTTCCCTTTCCTCTTTCTTTCCCTCCTCCAGGTCCTTTTACTCCTTTTTATTTCTTCTTCTTAGATATATGTGACAGCAGAGTACATTTGGAGATATTATACATACATGAAATATACCTTATTCTAATTAGGTCTCATTTATGTGGTTGTACATGGTATGGAATTTCACAAGTCATGTATTCATATATAAACAGAAGAAAGTTACGTCCAATTCATTCTAATATCTTTCCTATTCTCATGCTGTTCCCTTATCTTCATTCCCCTTTATACACTCCAATAAACTTCTGTTTTTCTCTCCCCATTCCTTTTTTTTCCTCCCCATTCCCTCCCCATTCCACATATAAAAGAAAATATTTGGCCTTTGTTTCTTGGGACTGACAAATTTTTCTTACCTTGACATTCCCTAGTTCCATCAATTTACTGGCAAATTCCTTAATTTGACTTTTCTTTAAGGCTTAGTAATTTTCCATTTTGTGTGTGTGTGTGTGTGTGTGTGTGTGTGTGTGTGTGTGTATCCACATATTATTTTGGATATTTGATTTTAAGAGAGACTAGGGTGAAGGGTCAGGAGCTTGGAAGAGAAAAGTTATTGGTATGGTTCTGCAATTCCCAGGTGTCTTCATGGAGAATAAAATTGATGCTTCTATCCCAGGCCATCTGTTCAAGACTAGAACAGTGTATCTCAAATAGGGTGTATGACAGTCAATTGGAGAGCTCACTCAAACTCAGACTTCTGGGCCTCAACTCAGAGTGTCTGACTCAGGCGCCAGGGGTGGGCCTGAGCTTCTGTATTTTTATAAGCCCCCAGGGTTCGCTAATGTTCCTGGTCTAAACACTTTGAACTGATGGTCCTTGTCTAGAAATTTCAGGGGCAATGAAGGTGACATAAGGTCCTCTTTGGGTGCAGTCTTCACCTTCTTTACCTGCCTCTTTTCCCAGTGCCCTACCTGTAGCATCTACTTAGATTACACCTGCATATGTTCATGATAAAATGGGGCACTTAGGATCCTCCATTCTCATGGGCATTTCTCATTTGCAGACCTTTTCCCTGAAGACTGTACTTCTGTACAGTCTTGAAGACTGTACTTTCCTCTGTACTTCAACAATAGTCTACATATTAGTTTTTAGAATCTCATCTTTTGGATTGTTGATTTCCATGTGAATTTCAGAATATCATTAACTCTTTGAATTCCATACTGAGTTTTCATGATATTTTATCCAGATCTTTGTGGACACAGGATGTTGATAACCACGTGGAACTCCTCTTTTTCCCTTTGATGGCAGGAAGCTATCAGTCTGGGACTAACCCCTCTACTGAGTGTTAAGGGGGAGCCAAACATATGGGCCCTACTCTGAAAAATAATACTTACTGGGTGTCTTAAAGAATCTGCAATATGTATAGGGGGTAAAAATGGGAGTTCATAATCTGCTTGAATCAAATGTATGAAATATGATATGTCAAGAACTTTGTAAGGTTTTGAACAACTAATAATAAAAAAATAAATAAAAGTAAAAAAAGATTAAAAAACTAATGTAATTTAAAAAAATAAAATTCAAAAGTAATCCACTGGAAAAAAAATCAAGTTACTGTAAAACAGTTGTGGAGTCTAGGAGTCCAAACTGAATTATTATGAGGTATATGCTCTGAAAGGTCTAGGGGAAATTTTTTCTTGATTCCTCTAGCTTTCAGTGGTTGTGGGGAATACTTGTCATACCTTCACATGTGCACTCATTCCTCCTTTTTCGGTCACCATTATCACATGGTGTTCTCTCTGTACAAGTATACTTGTCCAAATTTTCCTCTTCTAAGGTGATGAGTCATCAGATTATAGCCCATTCTAATTGACTATGGCCTTATATAAATTTTAATGAACAAAAATCTCATTTTCAGATGATGTAATAAGCTGATATGCTGGGAAGGACATGGCAATTCAACCCAGAGCATGTACTGAGCACTTAATGTGCGCTATTCCCTGTATTTCTCATGGCAGCACTGTGAGGTACACAGGGGCATCACTCACTCTGAATAAACTAGGATATGAAACTCAGTAAAGTTGTGGTCCAGCTAGAAACACATGGAACCCACAAGATTGTAGTCACAGTGTAGCTGTAGCATGGGTCCACCTGTCCCTTGAAAGAATAATTCTGTACCCCCTGCATCTCTGTAAACATGATACTGCTTCCCAGAAATGGTCCTAAAGTACTACAAAAGACTCCAAATCTTCTTAGTAGCTGCCTCTTTGAGAATCTTAGAGCAGGAATTGATGCATAAAATCAAATTGCTCAAATTTACTCATCATGTATCGCCAAAGTTACAATATTACTCTTCTAAATTTAGATTACTAGAATTTCATTGAACATCCTATACAGGTTCATAGTATAGAATTTTTAAATTAATTTTCTTCACTATTTTTAGATATGTAAATGACAGAAGAGTGAATTCTGAAATACTATATATACATAGAATATAGCATATAACTTATTCTAATAAGGATTCTATTCTTATGGTTGTATATGATATGCAGTTTCACTGTGTGTATATTCATAGATGAACACAGGAAAGTTATGTTTGATTCATTCTGTCTTTTCTATTTCCATTTCTCCACCTTCCTATTATTCCCCTTTGTCTAATTGAATCAACTTTTCTCACATCCTTTTCAACATGTTCTATTACTTGTACTCTTGATAATTGCCATTCCAACTGGAGTGAGTTGGAATGACAGTGTAGTTTTAAGTTGCATTTCTCTAATTTGTAGTGATGTTGAACATTTATTTCATATATTTGTTGGCCATTTTCATTTCTTTTATGATGTGCCTGTTCATTTCCTTTGCCCATTTGGTGATTGAAATACTTGTTTGTACTGTGTTAAGTTTTATGATTTATTTATATATCCTGGAGATGAACGCTAAACCTGACGTGCAGGTGCAACAATTTTTCTCCCATTGTAAGTTCTCTTCACATGCTTTATTGTTTTCTTTTCTGTAAAGAATATTTCTAGATGGGAAACTCATTTAACTCTTGAAGCAATTCAATGATAAGTGAAATATGGAAACCAAAATATAAATTACATGTGTGTCATGCTCATTTAAAGAGCCATAATACATTCAAGAGATAAAGGCAGTGATAATTCTATTTAAAATCATGAATGTAGGTTCACAAAATGTAGGCCCTTTAACCAAATCCCAGTGTCAGTAAGTCATAGAGTACAGATAGAAAGCTAGTTTTCCTCTGTTATTTGTGTTTTCCCTGAGGCAATCTGCAGTACCAGGCCCAACAATCTAATAAATTCAGTTTGTTTGAATAGACATAATAAGACATTCTTATTAAAACCCATCAGTCAAGACAATATGATGGTTTAACATTATGTCCTCTTTGCCAGTGTTAGATGTTGATGATTTAAAATGTTGTTGAGCATTCATCACAGATTTTCTAAACACAGAAATGTGGGTGGATAAAGTAGGGGGAGAAGCTCTGCTAATAATTATATAAAACAACAAATTGTTTCATTCAAAAGTTGACAGATGTTGCTGAAGGGTGTTAGAACAATCAGTGAAAGAAGCTCAAAAAACTCAGTGAGAAGTAAGCCTGTATTCTCATTTCAATTGATACATATATATAAATGTATTAATACAAACTGCCATTTGTTTTGCCTGCTTTATTTCCCTTTGTATTTCTTTACTTCAGAAGAAAAGATTAAAGGAGAAAATGCATAAATGTACACAAGAACAGATAAGAGAAGCAAAATCCTTAGACAATGAGCATATGGAAAAGTAAGCAAAAAGGGTCTTCTTTCCTGTACCTTATGCCTAGGAATAATTTTATTGTGCTTCAGAGAAACAGATTTATAACTAGACAGGGCTCTTCTGTAAATTTCTCCACTGATTAACTTTCTAAATGATCACTAAATTTAATAGAGCTCAATCAGGGAGTACTTCAATAATAGTTTAGGCACATGCAGTGCCTTCTAGATAAAAAACATAAGAGCTTAGGAGATAGTTAAAGCACCACTATGTGAATTGGCCAAGATCATTAATTTAGATCACATGGTGAAAACAAAGCTTGTGTCCTGGAGGCACCTGACCTTTGTACAACAGCTGGCAAATAGTTTCCTCCTAAGAGTTGAAAGAATGTTGGGAGTTCATTTTGAAGTGTGAGGTTCCAGATTAGTTGGTATAATGATCTGTTGTTTCAAGAAGATAAAGATGGTCTGCTTCTGCACCCTGGAGGTGGTGCATCAAGAGTTATGTGGGCTCATGATTCTTTACACTCTTTACAAAACGTGTGAGTAATTTGTAAGCTTGTTGAAAACTTATGGAAGTAAATACCATGCCCTACTGTACCTTTTGATTACTAGCACCCTGCAGAGTTGCTACAGGTGTAAGCCCTCCATTATCAGTGTTTCTTCACAAACCACTATCTGTATAAAATGGGTTACTCTGAGAATATAATAATTTGTTGAAACAGGAGCCTTTAGACATGATGTAACAGGCAGTTTAAAAAAAAAATTTGGAGACATCATCAGTGATAGAGAAGACTTGCAGGCTCCAGGTGTTACCAGACCCAAGTCGAGGCACCTCATCACTGGAAAACCAGTAGTCAAAAGATGTGAATTAGTGGGAAAGAAATCAGGTTTACTGTGCCCTCTTGGGGATCTCAGGGACACAAAGGGTTTTTATAAGGACAGAAAGATGGGACTGTGAGGTACTGAGAGGGAAGGTTTCTATTAGCAGGATTTTTGTCATCCAGGGTGTGTCTCCTTTTCTTCATTTTAGAATGGACCATCACAATGGAGCTTGACTTTCTGGGGCTAGTATCTAAACTTTCTTTAAATAGACAAATTTATTTCTGCATGTCAAAAGTCACAGAAATTTACTTTCTTTGTGTTGATATATAACTAAATACTAAGAAGAGGCATGACACATTTGATTTTATCTGAGGATCACCAGATGTTCTGGGTTTTTTAAAGGTGGTTATTTAATTAGAGTGCCATGTGAGGGACAGATAAGCCTACTAGAGTGCAGGCGGTCATTGTTTGTGGTGATGGTAAGATCATTCTGCTCTTCACTTCTCAGGCTGACTGCTCAGCTAGAACCTTCCATCAAATACTCACTCTCCCTTCTTCTTCCTCCCTTTCTTCTTGTGGGAGAGAGATGCTAGTCTACATAGTAGAAAAACAAAACAAAAAAATTACAGTAAAGATTGTTCTGAGTTTATGAAATGTGTCATTTTGTTATCTTCCATTTGCAAATCACAGAAAATGCAATTAAAACAGGTTTGGACAAACAAGAAGGAATAATATTTTGTATAGCTGAAGTATTCAGGGGAAGAGTGGACTGCAGATCCAGTAACATCTAGGGACTCATCAGGGTACAATTTCCCTTCACTTTCATTTTTGCCTTCTGCCATGTGTCTCATGGTCAGAGAGGCTCTTCCATCATGGAAGCAGATCCAGCCTCACGTCCCTCTGAGTTTAGAGCCAGAAGAACAGAACTTTCCTCAGGGAGTTATCCAGGCCTAGATGTGTTCTAATCTTATCCTGAGTGGAAGTGGAGGGGGCCTGGGTCTTCTGGACTCAGTCCTTCTTAGGCACTTATCTGCAGAAATGGCAGTGCACATAGTGGCAAGGTGACCAGCACGTACACTGCAGTACTCATGGACATGGGGGAGGCTGTCACTGCCAGCCTGGGAAGCAGCAGGTGAGAGGAGGAGGTGCTGTGTTCAACTGATGGCAGGTTTTCTATATGTCTCCAGGAAACCATTTCAGGGATTTAGACTGATAGCACTGGGGAGAACAGAAACTTGGTGAAGCCTCTTACAGACCTTCAGGTGGAGGAGCAGACCCAGCACAAAACCTATTCCTGCTATGAACTTCACCTTCCATTAGATTTGTGCATGACAGTGCCACTCTTCAAGGCCACTGAGCTTATTTTCTGTGGGCTCTGAGGTCACATGGCCATTCCCCTAAAAACTCCTTTGGTTGGAATTGTGTGGCTGACTCACTACCTTTCTCCTCCTCCATACCCATGATGCATTATGTACAGAGGATTTGCAAATGTGAAAATATGTGCAGACTCCATGGAGAGCAGTGTGAAGGTTCTTTGGAAGAATAAAAATAGAACAACCATATGGCCCAGAAAGACCTCTCTTGTGTACATTTAAAGGAAATGAAATCAGCATGTGGAAGAGATGTCTGTACTCATGGGTTTGCTGCAACACCCTTCACAATAGGAAGGGATACAATCCATCTTAATTTTCTGTGGGTGAATGGATGGATGGATAAGCAAATTGGCGGGTGGCCTGTGGAATATTATTCAACCCAAAAAGGAAAGAGATGCCAGCACTTTCAGTAACTTGAGTGATCCTAGAGAACACTGTGCTGAATTACATAAGCCAGGCACAGAGAAATCTGGCACAACCTCTCTTACATGGACAATCTAAAAATGTAAACTTACAGAGGCTGAGAATAAAGGGTGGTCAACAGGGGTGAGGGTGAAAAATAGGTGTTGGTCAAAGCTACATGGGCACATGTATGCCAGGTGAGTGAGACCTAAAGATCTGCACCCTAAGTTCATGTAGTTAAGAATGTGGTCTTTTGCCCTTTAAAACCTGTTCAGAGGACAGCTCTCTGATTAAGTATTTTTGCATTACAAAACAAAGCTCACAAGGGAGCATGAGGACATGACAGGAGGACTTGTGGCCCCAGGGTGTTCCAGGTGTGTGTAGTGGCCAGCCCACTGAGGTGCCATTAGATAGAAGGAATTATTTGTTTTTCTTGTGCCTCCTACTAAGGAAGGGCTCATGAAGTGGCAGTGAAGGTGGCTTCTCCAGGGGCCAGGAGGCATCTCTTCCACCTGAGCTCCTAAGTGGACTCAGCTGCTAAGGCTGAACCCTTTCCACCTGCCCGAACCCTCCTCACTGCCTGCATCTGTGGGAGATGTGCTGCATGTGCACATAGATCTTTGGCCAAGGGGCAAGGACTGGGAATGTAGCCCTGCCCTGCTCTTCAGTCCACAATGGAATTTGAAGGAGGGTCCCAGGACTGGCTGCTGCCTCCTCTTCTTCTCTGCTTTTCTGCTCTGTTTTACTTGTTTTTATCATAAGTAGATTAGTAACAAATCCCCTGATTTTTGGGTTGGGGTGTGTGTGTGTGTGTGTGTGTGTGTGTGTGTGTATGATAGGATGGCCTTAGGCCTGAGCCTAAGCAACTCCATTTTTAAAAACCTGCAGTTTCACCAGGCACACCCACAGATCTCTCCAGTATGGCCTCAAACAATTTCTTTCCCCTACCCTGATAAAAAGAGTGAAGCCTCTGGCAGGCTGTCCTCACCTGATAAGAGGGAAAGGCCGATGTTTCTGACCCCAGGGCAAATGATGTCACTGAGAAATCTGGTGGTAGCTGATAAGAATTGAAAGGGAGGAAAAAAAAACAAATTTAATATAAGTGATAAAGCAAATGAACTGGGATTCAGCCAGCCAAAAACTGAAATCCCAGTGTCAATGGAGACCATCTGGATGTCTGGACTTTCCCCCTGTCTGGGGGTAACAAGGCTCTTTTTCCTTCCCAGTGAGTTGCTGCTAGACACAGCTAGTGGGGCAGGAGCAATATATCCCTGCTCAGAAATGACAACACCATCCCAGAGCACAGCACCACTGGGGACTTGTGAAGCTATAATGAGGCACCTCTGCCCCTCAGTTGAGGGTGTTTCTAGTGGAAGTGCAGTGGACAGTTTGAACTCCACCCAAATCTATCAGTGATGAGCTTGCATTGAGAAAGCGGGACTTCCTCCTCCATTGGGTGAAAATGGAATGTGCCTCTCACCTCCCAAAGGAGTGGTACCAATTCAACCAATGAAAATAGAGGAAGTTGGTGCCTGCATCTTCATGATGGAGTTTTAACCCTCTGTTTTCTTCTAGAAGTTGCAAGGTTTCTATTCTAATTCCCAAGTTTTTGGTTCATTTAGATTTGACTTTTGTGCAGGGTTATAGACAGGGGTCTAGTTTCATTCTTCTACATATGCACATCCAGTTTTCCCAGCACCATTTATTCATGTGGACACAGAGGAATGGGTATGAGGGCTCACTGAAAGTGGAGTCCTCAGAACATGAGGTCCAGAGACAGCCCAGCCTCTGGAAGCACAGGCTGTAACTATAGCTTCAGGTGGGCACTGTAGAGTGAGCCAGGAAGGATAGAGAGAGCAAACCTGTCACTGAGGGGCTTTCGTAGCTCCTTATCCTGAAGAGCAAATCATGTATGAATTTTTGCAGAAAACCCTTATGTGTATGGTCAATATTATTATGTGCGGAGGTGTCCCATCCAGCAGGACACATCAACCATGGGCAGCGAACCTGGATGGGGAGGAATGAAGGAACAAGAGACAGGAAAGGTGACAGCAAGACAAAAGTTCTGATCAAGCTGCAAACTTTTATTGTTCACACAGGTGTATTTATATGCTGGGGATGGGAAAGCTCTCTAATCAGCAATTGCTGGATGTGGGTGATAAAACTGCCAGATGCAAGATGTCTGATGATCCTGATAACTGCAGGATGTTCCAGGGAGATAGGTAGCTGCAGGATGCCTCCCAGGCAGGATGTCTCCCAGGGGGCAGTCAGGCTAATCTTTGAAGGAGAATTTCCTTGTAGTTCCCGACACTGAGGCATCACCAAGAATGAATGGGCATGTGAGAACAGAAAAGAATGGAGTCAGACTCCCTACATCACTTCATATACATACACACACACACACACACACACACACACACACACACACCCTCAAAACATATCATAGAACTCAAAAATAGGAATCTGTTATTTTGGCCTTACATTTAGAAGTGGTTACTAATTTAAGGCACTAGCTATGCAACGAAAAAAGTAATAAATAAATTAAACTTTATTGAAAATTATAGTTTTTGAGCATCAAAGAATGCACTAAAAATGAATTGACAACTCACAGAATGGAAGAAAATATTTGCAAATCATAGATTATAACTCAGAACTGATTGTTACCCCAAATAGAGAAAGAACTGTTACAACTAAACAACAAAGAAAATCCAATAAAAAAGTATCCAAAGACTTGAATATACACTTCTCTAAAGATCATTATGTTTGATAAGTAGTCATCATTTATCATTTATCATTAAGGAATTGCAAATCAAAGTCATAACAAGAGAACACTTTATGAGTAGAAGGATGGCTACAATCAATGACATGGACAATAGCATATGTTCTCAGGGACAAAGATACACTGTGACCTGGTGAAGAAATGTAAAAGATGTGCCTGCTTTCTAGCACAGTCTGGAAACTCCCTCCATATTAAACACAGACTTACTAAATGACCCAGCAATACCACTCCTATGTGTACATCCAAGAGAAATAAAGTTATATGAGTGTTCACAGCAGCATTATTCAAATAGCCAAAAAGTACAAGTGACTAAGTCAACAAACAAAATAGTTTAATAAATAAGGCATATCCATCTAATGGAATGTTGTTCTGCAATAGAAAGGAATGGAATACTGATGACATGCTATGACATGAATGAACCTTGAAAATATTATGCCAACTCAAAGAAGCCAGTCACAAAAAGACAGGGTCTCACTAAGTTGCTTAAGGCACTGATTTTATCCTTGATGAAGGAAGGGTCACTTGGCACTTTGTCCCCCATGCAGACAGCCACACACCTATCCAGGAACAGTTAGAAACATGCTTACTGAAAAGTTCCTGGGAGAAGCCAGGTTTCACAGCATGCTTTGCATGGTCCTCTCCCAAGTTCCTTGATGCCACAATTCCTTTCAACACCTGTTTCTCTACTAGGTCCTCCAGACAGAAGGCAGTATCTTCTGGAATATTCCTTGTCATGCTATGCCATTACCCTGCCCAGAGTTTTCCATTCCTGCCTTCCTCCGGACCTCACCAGAGAGCCACTTTCAAGGTTTCTCAGGGCAAAGCACACTACTCTCAGGGAGCATGCCCTGCAGCCTCAGAAGATGCTCTCCTTAGAGGCATGGGATAATGGAAGAAAGGGGACTCAGGAAAAAGTGCATCATGTAATTTATAACAGAGAATTTTTCTATGGATACATAAAATATATTTATATTTTGAATAGAGGTTTACATGTTCAAAAGGAATTGTCATTTCTTATTTCCAGGAATCTGTCACTTTAAAACTCTAACAATAGGAGGCCACATTTGTCATATTTTTGACCTTCATAAAGTTTTATGTTGAAAAAAAAAAGCTGCATGTTGTCCTCTAATTCAATATTAATATAGCTAATGCCATAATGACTCATTCAACCAAAAATTTCAGGCAAGGATTTATGAACAGCATGCCATCACCAACCAAGCCCTCCCAAATGAATCCTCAAATGGACACCTCACCAGGCTGAGTATCCCGGGATGTGGAACCATCTAAAACACCTATTGAAATTAGGCCACCTGCCATCCTTACTGAGAACCCACCTGTCTATTTTCCTTTAGACCCACAGCTCCCTCACTGGTACCCCTGAGTTGTTTATTTCCCATTTTACATGTTTGATTGTGGTTAAAATATACATGACATGAAATTTGCTATGTTAACCATTTTTAAAAATATTTTTTAGTTGTAGATAGACATAATACCTTTATCTTTTAATATGTGGTGCTGAGGCTTGAACCCAAGACCTCACATGTTCTAGTGAGTGCTCTATAACTGAGTTACAAACCCAGCCCTCATTTTTTTTAACATACAGTCCTTTTACTCAATATGAATACTTTCTAATCCATAGCATATTTGAGGAATATTGATATCCCTGAGTGTATAAATTTAATTCATTTCAACAAAATTCTACCATGCCCATTTCCTCTATTGTAGAAGAGTAGATGCTCACCAAGTGCAAGGAAATATTTCAGGCCTTTGGTAAAACCTCTAGAGAATCAAAGAATCCCTGTAATGAATACAACATTAGAAAATAATTAAGGTCTAATTGTTATTGGTTATATATTTTTGGCTTGTATTTGTTTAATAATGGAGATATTCTCCTTTTCTTTTAGATCATTGTTAGTGGTTATTAAAATATAATCATGAGCTGGGATTGTGGCTCAGTGGCAGAACTCCTGCCTAGCATGTGTGAAGCACTGGGTTTGATTCTCTGTACTACATATAAATAAGTGAATAAAGTAAAGGTCTATCAACAACTAAAAAAATTATAAATAAAACACTTAATCATATACCTATAAGTTTCATTCCCTTGTACTATATTTCTCCACATCAGTCATATCAAAAAGACTATTTCTTTAATTATGACAGTTCAAATATCAAAAGAGGATTCTTCTTAGTCATGGAAATTTTGATTTTTATAATAACAGCCCAATTATTTAGGTAAAGTACATATAAGTATGTACTGTATATATTTTCGTGATGCTCCATGAGTGTTTCCTGGAGGAGGTGGAGGAAGAAAAGGTCCTCTTCTCATGAACCGACTCCTTGGATCCACAGAAAACAATGGACCTCTGATTGGAGGGTAAGATGAGAAAGAAAAGCCAGAGCCAGTTGCTTGGTTTTCAGCAGGGGGAGATGAATCAGGTACATTGGAATCACCTAGATCAACTTTAGTATCATTTCTACTAGATTCCATTTCTGAATATGTAGGCCCATCCATTTTATCCAAAGGTAGCATAGTGGAACTTCTGAGTTCTGCTGATCCAGATGGTCTACCATATTTAGAATAACATCCATCTTGCCTTTGTAGAGGAAGATGTGGATCAGAATATTGTTGGCCTTGTGAAGGGATCATTATCCTGTGGGCCTGTTCCCATGGATGTTCCAGGGGCTGTATGTCAGAAGGTGCTCTCTGAGGATAAGTTGACTTATCACAGTTTGATTCTCTTCTTTCACTGTTAGTTGGATGGTCCAGAGGATTCTCTGGGCCCCTTGAGCCTTTTTCTCCTCCTACTGGCACCAAAGTTGAGGGTATAAGTGTAGCCTTCTTTTCCAAATGAGAAGGTCTTATTTCACATGAAGGTTGACCCAATGGTGAGGGACCATTTGGAGAATTCTTTTTGCCAAAGGCTGTATTTGAAGCATCAAGCACAGAAGGATCTTTTTCTACAAGCTTAAATTATAACTCTATTTCAGTTAATTTTTGTATATTGTGAGCATTTTTTTCTTAAATTATTGAGGTATCTTTCAGCACTCCTAGCTGCCAACCCATTACCATGAGCTTTTATCTCATAGTAAATAATGTGCCCCTGATAAAAACAAATGGTTCTTTCCAATTCTTCTTCAAGATCTTTTGATCGCTTTCTATTGGTCTCCAGCAGTTTAGTTGTATGGCTGATCTTTTCTTCCTCTTTGAAAAGTTTCTCTTATTGCTCTACCTGGTAATTTTTCTCTCCTATTTTCTTTGGAGTTTCATTACATTTTCTTGATATAATTCCATCACGACTTTAAGTTTCTGCTGGAGATTCTGATTCTCACTTTCAAACTGTGTATTTTCTGTTTGCAAATATGCTTGTTCTGTCTTATTATTTCTAATATGTTCTATTTGGTCTTCCTTTGTTTCAATTACTTCAGATAATAAAGTAAAAATTTGATTTCTTTCTCTTTCTAAGATTTTAAAAGAGGCCTTTAACTTCGCATCATAAACCAGTGTCTTCCAACACTTTTTTGGCTGATCTTCTAAGTGAGCACTAATTTCTGATTAACTCTTCAAATCCAATTCCAAGTAACCATCATCTGTTAGGACTTTTTCAAGCATGGGAGCCAAATCTTTTATCTGCAGTAAGTGTTCAGTCAGAGAATTAATGTGATTTTATTTGTCTCCTAGAATTTGTTCTGCATGTACTTTAGAGTGTTCAAATATAATTTTCTGTTTAGTAAGGCCATTCACTTTTCCTTTCCATACTTCAACTTCTTGTAAAAGCTCTTTATGACTTTCCTGAAGTCATTCAAAGCCTCTTTTATTGCTACTGTAATTCTTTCTTTATTCATTTGAAATATTCTCAAGTTTGTTTTAGCTTCAGGTATTTGTGATTTAAGGGATTTTGATTCATCTTCTAGGAACTTAATCCTTTTTGATATATCCATCATCAATTTACCCTGTTGAGAATATTTAGTTTTCTCTTCTTTTAGCTCATTTTCCAGAAAGAGTATTTCATCCTCAAGTTTAGATATGGACCTCTCCAGGATTTTATATATTGCCTCCAAGTTTTTTGTTTTTACTGACTCCTTCACCAAAATGATATCCTTTAAAGGTGACTCTAAGCCTTCCTATGCTTTTTAAACAAGGCTAACATTTTCAAGTAATTGACATTTTTCTTGAATTAGTCCAAAAAGTTTTAGAGCAAGTTTTTTTTTATCTTCTCATGTAATGCCTGTTTCTCATAGACTGATAACTTCTCCACAAAAAACAAGAGAACAACAAAAAATCCAATAGCTGTACATATCACCAACTCCCATGGACAGCCATAAGGACTAGAGTGTGTTTCCATGTCTTCAGTCAAGGTAGACCACAACCCTACTTACTTCTTCCACGACCACCCCCAATTATGGCTGAGAGATAGCTGTTGCCTCTCCATCGTGCTAAGGCTAATTTGGCTATTCCCTCCACAACCATACAATCCCCAGCCACGCCAAAATAGGCTGTGAACACTCAGGCCTTTGGTCAGGAGAAAACCTGCACCAGGCAATGGAGCAGACCATTTTGTACCAGTGAGTGGTGGGGAGGGACTGTGGGCATGGGCATGGGCATCCCTGGTCATGGGATCTCAGGGGCCTAGTACACTTACACTGCCTGTCAGGGAAGTCTTGGTCCCTCCACTATGCTATAAATTCTGAACCAGTGAAGGTTCAAGAGTGTCCAAATCAAGCCAGAGAGAAGTCCTCTCCAGGACACCCACCCATTTATTTGGTTTAGGCCAGGCTAAGGCAGAACTTATTATGTGTCATTCTATATAGTCATAATATCACCCAGTTTGATGTAACTAAAATTCTACAGCTCTGTAAATTTTTTAAAGAGTTAGTACACCATATATTTATATTTATACCACTTCCCCTTTTGTTTTAATTACTCATTCTTTTTCCTCCCCTCCTGTCCCCTCTCTTTATCCTTCCTTCCTTTCTTCTTTTTCCCTTTCATTTCCTTTCAGTGTTGGGGGTTAAACTTCAAGGCCATGTACATGCTGGACAAGCTCTCTACCACTGAGCTACATGTTTAGCCTTGTTGACAATTTCTACAGAAGTCATCTGAATTATTCCATAGAAAAACTCTTGTGTTAGACATTTGAAAAATAACTTGAGAAGAGTTGCAAACATGGGAATAAATCAGTTTTTGATAAGTTGTTTTAAAATAATATATGATATGAAATGTTTCTAAAAATAAATTGAGTTGGTTTTCATTTCATTTTTTGTAGACAACTATTTATTTAAGAGTCTTTGAAATCTTTTTTCAGATGTTCTTTTCACTTCTCACAGGATATAAACACTTCTAAGAAAGCTGTTTATTATAAATATATATCAAAGAGAAGGATAAGATAAGTGAGACCCTGACTCAAACAAAACAAAATAAAATGTTGTGTGGGATTCTCACACAGACAGGAGACACCAGCGTATTCAACAGGAAGCAGTGTTTATTTGTGTGCATCTAGCCTCAGTAGATTCTTATCTGAAGGCTGAACATTTAGTGTAGAAAGTGATCTCTTATATATTCTAGTTAGTTTCCTTTTACATACTAGTCTTTGTCTTCATATGAGGTAATAGACATTCCTGATTGGACATTCTATTTCAATACTACAAAGTAGCAAGAATGTTCAAGATTGATTTCCGGAGGGCTCACAATGATACACATGGCATCATGTTATTTTTCTTTTCTTCTGAGATATCTTTACTATAAAATGTAGATCAGTGGTAAAGCATTCCTAGTGTCTATTCCCAGTACCAAACCAAAGCAAACCAAATAAATGCATATGCACTTAATTTAGGGCAGAGAGTTTAGCAATATAATGAGTTATATGAGCAAAGTTTACTCTAGGTCACTTACAAGAGCAGCTGTGTATCTTTGACTGGTTTAAGGCCTTTTCTAAAGAGCAGATTCTGAAACAAAGAAACAACTTCAAGTGAAGTTAGCCATGAGCAACTCTTTGCCTGCAATCACAAGTGTTCCTAAGTTCCTGCATGTCAGCTGAACACTTTGTAGGCCATTTCCTAGTGGGGAGAAAAGTCTGAAGGGGAGAAAACTTGAATTCTTGGGTGATTCCCTTCTTATTTGGCTATTCTAATCAACTTTATGTCAGTACCTCCAGTATCTAACATGCAGAGAGGTTGAATAGCCTCCAAATCTGGATCTTTGAGAATTGATCCTGGCCCTCACCTCACTCCACATTCCTTGGTTGTTTTCTGAAGCACCTCAATACCCGGGTTTTGGAGGATTTCACTTCCTTCCACCTCTATGGCCTCCCGTTCACTGAAATTCTATACAATTGTATACCTGAAATTGGGAAGGAGTTTCTCCAGGCAGGAGATTCAGCCTTTCTAGCAGGCTCTCTTGACCTTGGACCTACATAAGGCAGTCCCTTTAGGGCTACCCAGTAGATCACATTTGGGCTATTACTTTTGGGGTTGAGTGTTAGCAATTGTTGCCAGAAAGGCATATCTCCCTTGTTCCCAGGATCTCCCTCACTGAGGTAGTACTTACTATTTGATGGAGGATGAAGGCTATCTAGGTGCCCACAACTCACTTTTCTCACCTCCTTTGCCAACTGGTATCAGAATCAGCTTTCTCTCACACAGCCCATTGCCCAAGGCCCCGATGACCCAGGAGGCTTTAGAGGCTAGTTCTGTAGGAGGGGTGAAGCCATTCTGCATTCTGCAAAGAGACACCTCTGTTCTTAGAGGCTGTAGTGATAGGAATCACCTGCATGTTTTCTTCTAGACCATCTTGACAGTGGGGTTGTAAGGGATGCAGTCAGGAATTCCTTTAAATCAGCTGTCAATTATGGCTAGGGATAGACCCAGGTGCCTGTAGTCTTGGGCTAGAGAGAAGAAAGCATATTGGTTCCTTCTATACAATTTCAGCACAAGTTTTTATTTCTCTGGTTGTACCCGATGTAACAATGCACTATATGTGCATTAATATATGTACCTAGGTTAATGATTTGCATCTTATTCCACCATCTTTACTCTCCACATGCTCCCTTTCATCCCTCCCTCTCCTTTTCCTCATCATAGTTCCTCCATTATCCCCCCCCCATTATGGATCAGCATTCAGTTATCAGAGAGAACACTTAGCCTTTGATTTTTGTTGTTGTTTGGAATTGGCTTACTTCACTTAGCATAATATTCTCCAGCTCCATCCATTTACCTACAAATGCCATAATTTTATTCTCTTTTAAAGATGAGTAATATTCCATTGTGTATACATACCACAGTTTCATTATCATTTCATCTATTGAAGGGCATCTATGATGCTTCCACAGCTTAGTCATTGTAAATTGAGCTGCTATAAACATTGGCAGCATTACTAAGCCATAATCCCAGCTCACATTAATAATTTTTAAGTGCAAATAGAATTCAGAAGTGTTCAGTACATTCACTATCACCACCATCTATTGCTAGACTTCATCTTCATAACAGGAACTCTGTACCCATGAAATATTGCCACCCCATTGCCCATCATCCAGTCCCCTGCTTTCTGTTTCTGTGGGTTTGATGTCTCTATATACATCTTCTAAGCAGTATTACATAGTAAGTGTCCTTTTGTGATTGTGTGACTACACTTAACATAATGTGGGATGAATTATATTCCATTGTGTGGATGGACAACATGTTTATCCATTCCTCCATCAATGGATGCTTACATTGCTTCCACTCTTCAGTTTTGGGGAACTCCTACTTGGCATTTCTGGAAGCTTGAGCAGTAGAGGAGGTGGGGAATCTACAGGAAATGAGCTGTGGTTGGGATCTCATGAGTCCATTAATTCCACCTTGATGTAATCTGTAGGCAAGAGGAGACATGAGCTGATCCAGGTGAGGGAACCTGCAATTAGCACAGATGCTACAGGTAATGCCAGAACAACCTCTTGACTCTAAAGAAAGAGGAAATTATGAAACTCAAAGACAGACTTGACAAGAGGGCCTACACCTAAGGAAAGATGAAGTTGTGCCACACAAAGAACACTAAAAAGAAATGAATGTGAGTGAAGGATGAGCAAAGCTCAGGTACATCTTTCTTCCCAACATCACAGGTTGCACTTGCCATCCTTTGTTGATCAGTTGGTAAGAATATGGCTTAGTGTCTACTAGGTTTGAGCACTTCAATTCCAAGATCACTGTTACCTGCTCCATTTAACAGAAGGATACCATTTTACAGACTTTCCTTTTAAGGACTTAGAAGTTCCCTGAGTACAAGATTAAGTCTAATCTTTGCATGTTCCAAGGTGCCTCATGTGTAGTCAGCACTGGGCCTTTCTGCAGTGTCAGACTGAGGGCAGAGGTCAGGCCCAAAAAGCAAAATTTAGGAATCCATCAATTGAAAGAAGATGCAAGTCACTGGGAATATTGGTCATCCATTATTCAGAGGTGGCAATAGCCTCTAACAAACCCCCAGGGCATTTTCATATATCTTTTCAATATAAAGGCCAAACAAAGAAGGCACATTGCCAACAAGTTGGTGCATCCCCACAAGCAAAAGTGTATGACCTTGATTATGAAGTTGCACCCCCTTTCTCCACAGAAAAGCCTTAACTGGTCTTCTCCAGAATCTTTACCATGGCTGATTTTAGGATCTCCAGCAAAAGAGTTCAATGTAGATAAACTATTTTTGTGTCACCTGTTTACTTGGCCACTGGCCAAGAAGATAACAGCACTTCAAGTTCTGGACACCCATTTACAAGTTTTTTACAAACATATCCAATATAGTAGTTTGTAGAAATGTTCAAACAAAGCCTCTGGCCTTGAGCTGGGCTTCACAGAGATGTCTACATTTTTAAGATAAGAGAAATTACTAATTGAGCTCTATAGTAACAGCTGGCAGGGGGAGGAAAGAAAGGGGAGAAGAAGAATCTCTCCACTTTTAAGGTGTTGTTCTTGAAGGGTTAACTTGCCCAAAACACTGAGAGAAAAAGCTGCTTTGATCTGAAGTTCTGTAGACTGCGAACTTCTAAGCCTCTCCCTTTACATGCTGGGTATAAAACTTTGAAACTACCTGAACTCAGGGTTTAGGGAATTGATTGATTACAGAAAAGCTCTGCCCTCTGAACCTGGCTGCAGCCAAATAAAACTGCTTCCTGATATCTTCAGGGCCTCGCTTCATCTATTCCTACAACAATCCAGGCAGTCCTCTCTGTTTTGCTCTTGGAAATGAAACTCTTGTAGATAACTATAATAAGTCATATGCTGGATTATCTCTCACTGACCTTAGAGTTATAGTTAATTCTACCTATAACCAGAGACTGCAAAAAATCCTTGCTACCAACATACCCAACAATGCTTTTTGGAACGTTCCCCTCTGATAATGATAACACCCCATAGAATTAATGTGTTACTGCCGTACCTTCTCTGGGGAAGAACAACATCTATGTGCCTGGGCAAGTGCAGTCCCCTGGAATGTAACTAACGTGCCCAAAAACCATATGGGCTACTTCAATAACTGCTATGCAGAACAAGCCATTACCAATGGGTATGCAGAAAATCAGTATGGCACGATGAATATCACACCAATATTGCTAGCTGCTAAACCCATCAAATGGACAGCAGCTGGCTGGATAAATGGGTCTATATTGAGTCCATACCCTGACCATGGATTTTGACAATTGCCTTGGTAAGGTTATGCATAGTCATAAAATAATTAGCATCCCAAGCACCCTTAATATAATATATATTATATATACATGGATTTGTCTTTGTGCCAAACTATGCTTGTACCCACTATGCACTAGCTTGTGTTACACCACTCTTTGCCAGGCTAATAATCAATGATACTTATGGCATAAATATCACTAAGACATACATCCCTTATGCAGTAAATATATCCTGCTGGCTAACAAATTGTCTAACCCATGCTATGAAAGCTAAATGTCTATTTATTCTCAGAGTGTCCCCAGCAGTCTGGCTTCCAGTGAACCTGTCTGGAGAGTGGAGGAGTCCATGGGACATGGAGATGAAGAATCTTCTAAATGAGATACTACACTGGACAAGGTAGGCAATTAGACTTATCATCACTGGGATTATTGCCCTGATTGCCACCACTGCCGCCACAACCACTGCCGCCGCTTCACAAACTCAGAACATCTAGACTGCTCAGACTATAAACAATTTGTCTACTACCATGGCAGAAGCCTATGCCATTCAAAATGACTAAATATATTGTCTCAAGCCGATATCTTAGTCATTCAGCAAGAACTAGACCTCTACCAGGAAAAACTAGATATTCTGTTTATGTTGCAAAGGCTCACTTGTGACTCTAAATTTTAGAGTATTTGTGTCACCCTATATGCTGTATCTGAAAATGTAACCTTACACTTCTCCAATTTTTTTTAGTATATTAATGATGTTTGGGATGCTATTTTATGACTATGCATAACCTTACCAAGACAATTGTCAAAATCAATGGACAAAGGTGTCTATCTTGAAAACCTTTTTTTGCTTCCATGAATTGACTGAACATTGGAAAAACCTGATAGCCAAATTAACTAATTTTTATAAAGCTATTACCCTGGCCCTACTGTTCACAATAGTGATGATATTTTCTCTTGTTGTGAGATTGTTATGTAACCATGTGAAGACAACACAACGAAAAACAGCAATGCTAACTGAAATCTTTGCAGCAGAGGAAGAGTGGGAAGATGTGGGGAAAAGTGCATGGATTACTACATACATGGCATGTGTTAACAGAGTCTGAGTGGCAAGCCACACCCCTTGTGCTAGGCATGTGAGTTACAGGCCACTCCCCTCATGCTAGGCTTGGCTTGTGAGAGGCACAGCCCCGGGCCATACGTTGCAGTTCCTGTGCTTGCTCCATGGCCCACTTATTGATTGGTTGCTGCAAGGAAAGTTAGCAGACATTGCATTGGTGGCTGCCTGTAATCTGCTTAGCTACTGCCTGAGTATAAATACATGGTAACTGTGCAATACAATGAGACCTGTTTTCTGTTTGGTCTCTGGAGATCTTGATTATTGACTCTGAAGCCACACTCTCCTCGACCCTGTTCTGTGGACCTCCTTGTTGGATGAGGCCACACATAACAAAGAGAGTTAAACATTATTTTCAAAATCACATACTAGTAAATGGCTAGGATAAAACTTGTTTCTTGATCTGTCATCAAAATAGAAAGAGCTACTTCTACTTGAAGCTATCTTGCTAAACTCTTGGTAGTCTCCCTAAAGATTAGGCAGTCTTTGAAAATAGACCTATACAGAGAGTCTGACATAGTAAAAACAAAAATAAAAAATTACAAAAAATTCAAAAAAAAAAAGTTGCTGAGGGACCTGCCATTGTCCAGCATTGACTGGAAGCTTAAGGGCATGGAGAAACCATTTCAAAGATGGTTTCAGAGAACAACATCTGCTTTATTGTACAGCAAAAAATAGCTTTTATAGTGGATATGTGCCAATTTACATATAACAGTCATGATAGACCAGAGATGATACATAACATATCATCTTATGGGAATCCAGACCAAGAGTCTAGAAATTGACATGTAGGCTGAACTTCCACCTACAGAGGAAATACTCCTTGTCAAAGAGGCAACAAAATTGGACTTGCCAATATTGTGACAGCATTGTGTCCCCAAACATGGCATTCTATGTTAGCATTTCCCTGCTGATCAATGAGCAAGACCCCCAGGTAGGTCCAAGATCAGGGCCTGAAACAGTTCCCAACTCTAAATCTTGAACAATCTGAGTTGTTAAGACAATTTTTTGTTCAGCTTCAGGCATACAGTTAATAAGACTTTTGATAGCAAACAAGGTTAACAAGAGAAGTATACCTAATATGTCATATGTTAACAGACTGTAGGGATTAAACCATGAAACTAACTTTTGTCATTGGTCAAGCAAGTGTGTATCCTACCCTTAAAAGAAAGTGGAAACCATAGTCATCTTAATTTGAATAGAATTAGTTTTTACAATTTGAGCTGTCAGATTGAAGAGATTTTGATGGAATTGATTGTCTCAAGTTCCATGAATATAATTTGACACAATAGTATAATTTTAGAGAGAATCATTTCAGGAAAATTGAGTCCAATAAATGTGCATAAAACACACATCACAAAGCAGTCTTTAAGTCTTTAAGTTTGATGTAGAGCTTTAATTTTTTTTATTTATATATGACAGCAGAAAGCATTATAATTCTTACTACACATATATAGCACAATTTTCCATATCTCTGGTTGTATACAAAGTATATTCACACCAATTTTTGTCTTCACACATGTGCTTTGGATATTAATGATCATCACATTCCACCATCATTTATAGTCCCATGCCCCCTCCATTATCCTCCAAAACCTCTACCTTATCTAGAGTCCAACTATTCCTCTCATGCTCCCTCTCCCTACACCACTATGAATCAGCCTTCTTATATCAAAGAAAACCTTTGGCATTTGGTTATTTTGGATTGACTAACTTCACTTAGCATTATCTTCTTTCACTCCATCCATTTACCTGCAAATGCTGATTTTATTCTCTTTTGTTGCTGAGTAAAATTTCATTGTGAATATATGCCATTTTTTAATCCATTCATCTATTGAAGGGCATCTAGGTTGGTTCCACAATTTAGCTATTGTGAATTGTGCTGCTATAAACATTGATGTGGCTGTGTCCCTGTAGTATGCTGTGTTTAAGTCCTTTGGGTATATATCCAGGAGAATATAGCTGGGTCAAATGGTAGATCCCTTCCCAATTTTTCAAGAAATCTCCATACTGCTTTCCATACTAACTTCCAGATTGGCTACACCAATTTTAAGTCTCATTAGCAGTAAATAAGTGTACCTTTTCCCCCACATTCATGCCAACACTTAGTGTTGTTTGTCTTTATAATAGCTTCCATTCTTACTGGGGTGAGATGAAATATTAGAGTGGTTTTGCTTTGCATTTCTCTAATTGCTAGTGATGATGAAGATTTTTTTATGTATTGATTGATTGATTGATTGTACATAATCTTCTGAGAAGTGTCTTTCCTGGTCCTTCACCCATTTATTGATTGTGTTATTTGAGTTTTTGGTGTTTAGCTTTTTGAGTTCTTTATTTACCCTAGAGGTGAGTGCTCTATCTGATATGAGAAGGGTAAAGACTTGCTCCCAAGATGTGGACTCTCTATTCACCTCACAGACTGTTTCTTTTGTTGAGAAGAAATTTTTTAATTTAAGATCATTCCATCTATTGATTCTTGATTTTAATTCTTGTGCCACAGGAGTCTTATTAAGGAAGTTGAGACCTGATTCCACATATGAAGATTAGGGCCTACTTTTTCTTCTATTAGTTGCAGGATCTCTGGTTTTATTCCTAAGTTCTTGATCAATTTTGAGTTGAGTTTTGTGAGTGGAGAGAGATAGGGGTTTAATTTTATTTTATTGCATATAGATTTCCAGTTTTCCCAGCATCATTTGTTAAAAAGGCTATCTTTAACCTAATGCATATTTTTGGCACCTTTGTCTAATATAAGATAGTTGTAATTTTGTGGGTTAGACTCTGTGTCCTCTATTCTGTACCATTGGTCTACCAGTCTGTTTTGGTGCCAATACCATGTTGTTTTTGTTACTATTGCTCTGTAGTGTAGTTGAAGGTCTGGTATAGTGATGCCACCTGCTTCACTTTTTCTGCTAAGGATTGATTTAGTTATTTTAGGTCTCTTATTTTTCCAGATGTATTTAATGATTGCTTTTTATATTTCTATGAGGAATACCATTGGAATTTTGACTGGAATTGCATTTAAATATGTATATTGCTTTTGGAAGTATGGTCATTTTGATAATATTAATTCTGCCCATCCAAGAGAAAGATAGAACTTTCAATTTTCTAAGGTCTTCTTTGACTTCCTTCTGTAGGGTTCTGTAATTTTCATTACATAGATCTCTCACATTCTTTTAAGTTTATTCTCAAGTATTTTATGTTTTATGAGCCTATTGTAAATGGGGTAGTTTTTCTTATTTCAGATTTCTGAGGATTTATCACTGGCATAGAGAAATGCTTTTGATATAGGGGTGTTGATATATATATATATACATACATACATACACATACTACTTTGCTGAATTTATTTGCTAGTTCTAGAAATTTTCTGGTGCAACATTTAGGGTCTTCTAAGTATATAATCATATCATCAGCAAATAGTGTCAATTGAATTTCTTTTTTTCCTATTTGTATTACTTCATTTCTTTCATTTGTCTGATTGCTCTGACCAGTGTTTTAAGAACTGTGTTAAATAGAAGTGCTGAAAAAGGGCACCTCTGTCTTGTTCCGGTTTTTAGAGGGAATGCCTTCAATATTTTTCCATTTAGAATGACATTGGCCTGAGGCTTAGCATAGATAGTCTTTATGATTTTGAGATATATTTCTGTTACCCCAAGTTGCTCTAGTGTTTTAAATGTAAAGGGGTACTGTATTTTGTCAAATGCTCTTTCTGCATCTATTGAGATGTTCATATGATTTTTATCTTTAAGTCTATTGATATAATGAATTACATTTATTGATTGTATATGTTGAACCAACATTGCATATCTGGGATAAATCCCACTTGATCATGGTGCACAATCTTTTTGATATGTTTTTTATTTCATTTGCCAGAATTTTATTGAGAATTTTTGCATCTATGTTCATTAGAGATAATGGTCTGAAGTTTTTTTTTCTTTTTTTAATGTATCTTGGCCTAGTTTTGAAATAAGGATGATATTGGCCTCATAAAATGAGTTTGAAAGTTCTGCCTTTTTTTCTATTTCCCGAAATAAATTGAAGAGTATTGGTACTAGTTCTTCTTTAAAGGTCTTTTAGAACTTGGCTGTGTATCCATTCAGTCCTGGGCTTTTCTTGTTGGTAGAATTTTGATGACATCTGCTATTTTTTCACTCAAAACTGATATGTTTAAATTGTTTATATCATCCTGATTCAGTTTGGGAAAACTATATGACTCTAGAAATTTTTTGATGCCTTCAATATTTTCTATTTTATTGGAGTACAAGTTTTTAAAATATTTTCTAATTATCTTCTGTATTTCTGTAGTGTCTGTTGTGATATTTCTATTTTCATCACATATGTTAGTGATTTGGGTATTCTCTCTTCTTCTCTTCATTAGCATGACTAAGGGTCTGCCAATTTTATTTAGTTTTTTTCAAAGAACCAACTTTTTGTTTTGTCAATTTTTTCAATTATTTCTTTTTTTCAATTTTATTGATTTCTGCTTTGATTTTAAATATTTTCTGCCTTCTGCTGCTTGTGGTGTTGATTTGATCTTGTTTTTCTAGGGCTTTGAAATATAATGTTAACTCATTTAATTGTTGACTTTTTTTCTTTTAAGGAATAAACTCCATGCAATGAGCTTTCCTCATAGAATTGCTTTCATAGTGTCACAGAAATTTAGATATATTTTGTCTGTGTTCTCAATTACCTCTAATTTTTTTTTAATTTTCTCTTTGATGTCTTTGGCAACCCATTGTCTATTCAATAGAATATTATTTTGTCTCCAGGTGTTGGAATGGATTTTTTATTTTATCATTGATTTCTAATTCCATTCCATTATGATTTGATAAAATGCAGGGTAGTATTTCTACTTTTTATATTTGCTAAAGGTTTTTTGTGGCATAGTATATGGTCTATTTTAGAGAAGGATTTATGTGCTGCTTAGAAGAAAGTATATTCTTTCATTGAAAGACAAATTATTCTTTATGTGTCAATTAAGTCAAATTATTTATTATATTATTAAATTCTATCATTTCTTTGCTCAGCTTCTGTTTGGAAGGTCTGTCTAGTGAAGAAAGAGGTGTGTCAAAGTCACCCAAAATTATTGTGTTGTGATCTACTTGATTCTTGAACTTGAGAAGAGTTTGTTTGATGAATGTAGAGGCTTCATTGTTTTAGGTATATATATATATATATTTAAAATTGTTAAGTCTTGTTGGTGTATGGTTCCCTTGAGTAGAAGGTAGTGCCCTTCTTTATCCTTTTTGATTGACTTTAGTTTGAAGTCTACTTTATTTGATATAAAGATGGAAACTTCTGCTTGCTTCCACAGTCCATGTGAGTGGTACAATTTCCCCCCACTCTTCACCTTCAGTCTGTGGATATCTTTTTCTCTGAGATGAGTCTCTTGGAGGCAGCAGATTGTTAGTCTTCTTTTAATCCAATCTGCCAGTCTATGTCTTTTGATTGGTGAGTTTAGGCCATTAACATTCAGGATTATTATTGAGACATGATTTGTGTTTCCAGCCATTTTTTTAAATTTATGATATTTAATGTGGCTTGTTTTATCCTCTGATTTTCATCATTGTTTTTATTTTCTTATCTTGGAATATTTTGCTGAGGATGTTCCGTAGTTCAGGCTTTCTAACTGTAAATTCTTTTAACTTTTGTTTATCATGGAAGGTTTTTATCTCATCATCAAATCTAAAGCTTAGTTTTGCTGGATGTAAGATTCTTCATTGGCATTCATTTTCTTTCAGAGCTTGGTATATATTGATTCACAGTCTCCTGGTTTTGAGGTCTTGGGTTGAAAAATCTGATGAGATATGAATTAGTTTCTCTCTATATGTGATCTGATTTCTCTCTTTTGTGACTTTAAAAATTATATTTTTATTTGGTATGCTGGGCATTTTTATTATAATGTGCCTTGGTGTAGATCGGTTGTAATTTTGTATATTTGGTGTCCTGAATCCTCTCGTATTTGGTTTTCCAATTCATTCTTCATGTTTGAAAAATTATCTGATATTATCTCATTGAAAAGATTGTGCATTTCTTTGATTTGAAACTCTGTGCCTTCCTGTATACCAATAACTCTTAAATTTGGTCTTTTGATGCTGTCCCATTATTCTTGGATGTTCTGTTCATGATGTCTAACTATCTTCACTGTATGATCAAATTTATTCTCTAGATTGTATACTTTGTCTTCATTATCTGACATTCTTTCTTCTAAGTGATATAGTCTATTCGTTATGCTCTCTGTTGAAATTTTTATTTGATTTATTGTATCCTTCATTTCAAGGATTTCTGTTTTTTTTTTCTAGAGTATCTCTCTCTTAAAGTAATTTTGTGCTACCTATATTTTTTTCTCTTATTGTTGAAGTGATCAATTTCTGCCTGTATTTGCTCCTTTAGGTAATTTACAAATTCACAGATCATTTTAATTATAACATTTTGAACTCCTTCTCTGACATTTCATCAACTTCACTTTCCATGGGTTCTGTTATTATAGTGTCCTTGTTTGTTTGGGGCACTTTCCTCCATTAGTTTTTCAAGTTGTGTTTGTGTCTTCCTTTATTGCAGTGTGGATATGAGATATTACATTTTTACCTATATTCTTGTTGTACCTGTGCAGATTATCTGTACCTTGACTCGATGTTGGGCTTTCAGACTCTACTGGTATCCCTCAATGAATGCTTCTGCATACTGAATCTGGGTCCTGCATAAGTTGGCATGGGTAAATGTGGGCAGCCAGTCTGAATGTTTCACATTCTCCTCCCTGGAGCAGAGAGGCTCTCACCATCACTACATTATGAAGTGACCTGGACATTGCCCCAGTCCTGGAGGTTAAGGATGCATCTTCAGAAGTAGGCATGTCACCCCATAGATTGAGCTATGCTCACTTGTTCTTTTGTGATATTACCCCTTAGCTCAGTTTGGGATAGAATGTTCCATGGAAATGCCTTTGTGTGTCCATTTCTCTTGCTCTGGTTTTGGGTGTGGCCTTCTTATATGTTAGCCAACCTACTGACAGCAGGCTTCAGAAAAATAAACTCAATCCCTGAAACCAGATCCCTTGCCTCATTTGAATGGCTTCTCCTCAACAAAAAGGTTCAGTATGCACGTACTCTTTCTCTCTGAAGACACTTAAGGTCAGAGGAGGGATCACAGGACCCCCCCCAAAAAAAAAAGGTGTTTCTGTCTCTTTGTGGTTATTTCATGCAGCCCAGTTGACCTGGAGTTACCCTTGGTGTTTTTATCATGAGAAACATGACAGGTGAATCTGGGCCACTGGGCTTGACCTCTCTTGGCAGTCAGGTGACGGTGGTAGTCTGGGCTGAAATTTGGCTCCCACAGTACTCTGCTGGTCAGAAGGCGTTGTCCTGCACCTGAGGCTAGGCTCTGGTGGGTGTCTGCCCCACCAGGGTAGGGTGGAATGGGATTGCTGTGAGCCTGGGACCACCAGGCCAGTGTTGATTTGTTCTTCTTCAAGTTTATTTTGTTTCAGGAGAACCAAGATGGCAGCATGTAATTTTTCATTGATTTTTTTTAATCTCAAAAACAGTGCTTATTTGTTTTATTATGTTGTTTTGAGCAAAAAGTAAATAAAAACAATCATGCGCCAAACTTAACTCAAAATTGAACAAGGACCCAGGAATTAAACCAGAGACTCTGTGTCTAATAAGAGAAAAAGTAGGTTCTGATCTTCTTCATGTGGGATTAGGACACAACTTTCTTATAGCTCAAGAAGTTAAACCAAGAATCAATAAATGAGATGGAATCAAACTAAAAACTTTCTTCTCAGCAAAAGAAATAATCTGTGAAGTGAACAGAAAGCCTACACCTTTTTACTCCTCACACATCAGATAGAGCACTAATCTCTTGGGCATATAAAGAAATCAAAATGCTAAGCACCAAAAAAAAATAATAATAACCCAATCAACACATGGACTAAAAACTGGAACAGGTACATATAAGAAGAGGATACACAATCAATCAACAAATATATAAAAAAAATGCTCATCATCTCTAGCAATTTGAGCAATGCAAATCAAATCTACTCTAAGATATTATCTCACGTTAGTCAGATGGCAAGTATTATGAAGACAAACAACAATAAGTGTTGAAGAGGATGTGGGAGGGGAAGGTACTCATCCTTTCCTGGTAGGACTACAAATTGTTGCAGCCCATATGGCAAATAGTATGGAGATTTCTTGAGAAGTTGGGAATGAAACCACCATGTAATCCACCTCTCCCTATCCTTGGTCTATACCCAAAGGACTCAAAAAGAGCATACTTCAGGGACACAGCTACATCGATGTTTATAGCAGCACAATTCACAATAGCTAAAGTGTGGAGCCAACCTAGATGCCCTTCAGTGGATGAATGGATAAAAAAACATGGCATATATACACAATGGAATTTTACTTAGCAATAAAAGTCAATAAAATCATGGCATTGGCAGGTATATGGATGGCATTGGAGAAGATAATGCTAAGTGAAGTTAGCCAATCCCCCATAAAACCAAATGGTTAATGTTTTCTCTGATATAAGGAGACCGACTCATAATGGGATAGGGAGGGGGTGCATGGAAGGAACAAATGAATTCTAAATATGACAGAGGGGTAGGAGGGAAGGGGAGGAGACAGGGAATTAGCAAGGATGATGGAATGTGATAGACATCATTATCCAAAATACATGTATGGAGACACAAATTGGTTTTCATCATACTTTATATAAGAACAGAGATATGAAAAATTGTGGTATATATGTGTAATAAAATTTTTTATGCATTCTGCTGTCATCTTTTATTTTAAATCAATTTAAACAAACAAACAAAACAACAAGTCTGTGTACTATTGATGATTAAAGTAGTTAAAGAATAAATTAAGAATATAGAAGGCTGGGAGACATTTTGATGTGAATTTATCTCATCTGTTCAGATTGTTTGACCAACACTTTGACATCACCACAGGTTTTTGGATATTGTGGTTTATTGTCATTGATGATGCTTTCTCATCTTGAGAGTCAGTTTCTGCATCTGGGGAATCAGACATCAAGTGTTGCACAAGTCTTGCTGGGATCCATATTGGTCTACATATTCTGGAAAAAAAAAAAGCAAAAGCTTTCACTAGGGTTAATGAAGAAGCTCATGGTTGCCATTGTTGTTTTTGAGGATATTTCCAGACCACTTATGGTAACTTGAGGGACTTGTTAATGGCTCCTAGTATTTCTGTATTGGGTTATGGTTAACATCATCAAATTTCAAAAAACATAAGGTAAATAAAGCCATATTGGTTAACATATGAGGAATTGCATCAGTTAGCAAGGGATTCTAGCTCTAATTTTTGTGTTTTGAGCCATAAAATTTTGATGGGCTGTCTCAAAAATGGCTTGTGATTGGGGGGTTAAAAGGAATTCTTGGAAAATATTTAATGTTCTATTTTGTACAGAATACAGCAAACATTTTGAAAGTATAATCTGAACCATTGTGTGCTGTTACATTATGTGGAAAACATTTTGTCACAATGCATTTGAGCATATGTTGAATGAGATGATTAGTTTTTTCCCCAACCATAGGAGTAGCTGTAAGTAGTCCAGAAGATGTGTCAATTGTGACATATAAATAGTTTAATTTACCAAGCAAGGGTATGTGTATGACAACAATCTTCCATAAAGACAATGCCTTTAAACCCCATGAAATGACTCCTTGAGGTTGTAAGACACCTCACCCCCCAAAAAAAGAAGCATAACTTTTACAAGTTTTCACTATCTGTTTAGTTTGTAGGATACTGAGTGTAGAAAAAAACTGTTTAAGGAAGTGGAATGAATGATGGAATTAAGCTTGTAACTTTTGCAGATTCCCAATCAGTGCCATATTCACTTCACATGGCTTGATCTGTTAAATTATTAAACTTTGAGATAAATCCATGTAAAACAGTATGTGATGAATCCAGCCTAATTCCATCTTAAGACTGGGAGCCATCTGTCACAAGGTCATGAAAAGTTCATTTCTGTTTTAATGTAAAATACTAATATTTCTATTTGGCCTGATCACACTTTGGTGTTTTAAACTTGCTTGGAACTCCTGCCCAAGCTTTGAACTTACTTATACCTGGCTCTCCCTCACCAGATAACAATGCTTCCTAAAAATCTCAGCTGCTCCTCATTAATTCTGATGGTGGAATCTGAGTTTACTCCCTACCTTGAGATGTTAAGATATGTGGATTATTAACCTGCTATCTGCCTTTGCAATATGCTTCCCAGGATCCTGTCAGCTGTAAGCTGCCTAGATATCTATCTTTGTAACTTTTTATGTTATAAAAAACTTCCCCGCTCTTAGACCAGGCATTGTCCTCTGGCCCTACTCTTGGGTGAGGCAATTCACTGATCAGCTCTCTTGTGAACTCAATATAAGCTTGTTTTAATTTGGTTTAGAATTAGCATCAGTGGGCTTTGCTTTGCGTTATGGGTTCAACATAAGAGCTCTGATATGAGTGATGAACAGTGAGTTAGTATATTTTTGGAGCACTCTTTGAGAAGAAAGAAGGAGTATATCCAAAGCTGATTTTGCTTTCCCTTTAATAAAGAAACAGGGAAACCTGGCTATAAGTTAGGCACAACAAACACTATCAGTGACTTAGCTTCAATCACCCAAGTGGTTGCCTGTAACTCTAATAATTGGGGTGAGGCAGGTAGCTCCTTGTAAGTTCAGGTTTTGTATTCATCCCTGGTAAGATTATAAATAAGAATTAATAGGCCACCAGAATAACTGGCATCAGTACTGATAAGGTCAGCTCCAGGAATTTGTTTATCACAAATTATCTTTAAAACATAAACTGTTTTATCAAATAAATCTTGGATAGGTTTGCAACAAGTAAATGATTAACCAATGAAAAAGTCATAATTGAATGTTGAAACAGGATATTATTTTTCAAATGGAGGTTTACTTCCTGTTTAATTAATGGCAAGACAAATTTATCAGGTTTTAGACCAAATAATTGAAGAATCCTAGTGTGTAGTTGTAATACCATTAGACAAAACATACTAATTTGGGGGTAATTTTGAAAGAAAAAGCAGCAGAAAGATGCACTGATTCTAAATGGCTACTTTATTCCTGGAAAAGAAGACCAGTGGGAATAGGTGAGGTGTATAAACTATAGTAATAGTGTCCTTATCAGGATCCCATTGGCTAAGATGCAAATCAGCAAGCTGATTATTAACCTCTTATAAGGCTTTGTAAGCTTCAGGAGTTAATCTTCTTAAAGACAAAGAAGATAGGTCATTCTCCAAACATTGGAACAGAGGAGGTAGAGCCCTTCAAAGAACCTGTTGAAATGTAAGCCAATTTCTGTTTCCTAAAATCTTTTGTAAATCATTTAATGTAATGAGAGATTTTATGTAAATGTTGAGAGCCTGTACTAAGATCTCTGCAAGAGTTAATAAATGATTCACAAAAAGTGAAAATGGGCTAATTTTTGAACATTTCCTGGAGCTCTATTTAATTCAATTTCTTTAAGTGTTAATTGGACTTGTTGGAAGATGGAGTCTAGGTCTTGTGCAGACGGGTGGGCTAAAATAATGTCATCCATATAATGTATAATCATGAGGTCTGGTACCTTAAAGAAAGGCACCAAGGCCTGGAATATATAATATTGACAAATAATAGAACTGGTTTTCATGCCTTATGTTAAGCCTAACATCGCCATCTCTGACATGGTACAGCTTGATTTAATATATGCAGAAAGAGTCAACTCCTCTATATGGCACTGTTGCAACATCTGTGAAAAAGAAAAACATAAGAGCTTATAGCCAAAGAGGAGACTCCTTGCTCTTTCTACATTCTTTCTCTTGTTCTTTCTCCATTTCTACTTAAATCTCAACATCTCATATCAGATACCCCTTTTCTTCTACATCTGTGTTACCCTCCTCTTGCTTACTATCTTTTGTTCTTGTTAGCTTTCCCCATTTTCCTTCTAATCTTCTCTTGCGATAGCTGTCTCTCCCAAACAACAGTGGGCCACTGCTGCAATGTCTTCTCCACCCAGAGTGAGCCACTAACAGCTAGCAAGATAACATAAAAGAAGTTTGAGGCTTGTTTATGTGTTTGCTACTCCTGCTGAGGAGCATTTTTCAGAGCCAGTTGGTCGCCAGACGTCGGTATTGAATATTCCTTCCAAAGGAAACCATGGATTTGTAGCTAAAAATTTTTGCCAAAAAGTTTCTAATTCCTCATAGTTTACTTTTATACCCTGAGCATTTAAAAGCTGTTGTGTAATTAGCAGATGAGCATATTTATGTTAACCAGGTAAATTACCCAATGCCCTGACTGCTTATGTTTTGAGCTTTGCGTTTCCTTATGGCCAGGGATCCCTCACGCAAAATCACCTGATTATACAATGTTTGAGCATCAGAATGCTGAAGGGCCTACCCTTCCAACATCTACTGTGGGAGCTTGAGGGCATGGAGAAACCCCTCCAGAGATTGTTTCATAGAACAACATATGCTTTATTTCACAGCAAAAATAGCTTTAAGAGTGAGTATTTGCCAATTTACATATAATAGTCATGATATGCCAGAGGTGATTCACAACAGACCATCTTATGGATGTCTAGACATCAAGAGTCTAGAAACTGACATGTAGGCTGACCTTTCACCAACAGGGCAATAACTCCTTGTCAAAGGAACAAGGAAGTTGCACTTGACAGTGTTCTGACAGAAATTTGTCCCCAAACATAATATTCTATGTTAGAATTTCCTTGCTGAACAATGAGCAAGATAAGCATTCCTCCGTGTAGTTCCAAGGTCAGGTCCTGCAACAAAAACTGAAACTAAAAATCTATAAAGTCTTACTTAGAATTAAGGCCTGTTATCTAAACCTTTATGCTAGTGTCTCTTGAGTACCTGGAATCGTTTCTTGTAACAAAATCAGTAATTCATGTATATTGGTCATGGCACACACTACCTTCAAATAGTTAAAAAGAAAATATGATTTGTAAAGGGTGAAAAGTACACTAGTGAATGAGAAAAACTATACTAACCTCCTATCTTGAACATCACTATACACATATTTGCATAATTTCAGTGCAAAGTCCTTTACTATATGCTGGAATACTTGTTCTTGACCTCTCTTGGCCTTCTACCTCTCTGTAATGACTTTTAAATGAGTGCCCTACCACTCTGTTCTGTCTAGTAAAACCTTATGCATCCCTTCCAGACCTGGAGTAGATTTTCAGACTTAACCCATTAAATTTCCAGAAACTCAATTCTATGACTATTTCAATGAAATTGATACAGGTGCATTAAAATAGGTTTGAACTTATCATTGAGAGCTTATATATTATCATGTTGCTGCTAATCAACATTATATTTATTTTAATGTACTTATAGTCTTATAACCATTACATATCACATAATTATATGTCATATACTGTATTTAGGTTTTCATACGTGTTCCACATCTGGGACGATGGGACACAATTTCTCTTCCCATGGCTGCATCTCACACAAAGAAAAAGGGCTAACATCAGCCATTTGAGTACATATGCATAAGACACCTCTTGGGACGCAAATAACATTCAGAAGTAGGTTCTGCACAGATCCACCTTGGCCAGAATAAAGGCATGGAATATGAGATCTCAGAGATGGCAATAGCCAGAGGTTCTGGAACATTGTGCTGAGTGAGAGGAAATGTCTGCTCAGTATCAGTGGCATCAGGAACTTCCCTAAGCAATATGCAGTATAACTTCATAGTTTCTCCCAATCGTATAGTTTCCAACCCAGATTCTCAGACCCCTTTAGAAAATCTGTAAGCTACCTAATGCCCTTTAATAAATGTTTAAGTCCTGCAACTAAGTATTTCTGGCAGATACATAAAGTTCAAAATTGGCATCTTATTCCAAGATATTTTAAGACCATTAGTGGATCATGCATAACTTGGTTCTTTTACAATACACAGGGACTTACACATTATAGTGATAGTTTAAGACATCAAAATGTAATGAAGAGTGGAGTCACAGGGCTTTTTGATGATTTAACAACTTTAGGCAGAGTGAGCAGTCTGTTTGACCACTTCTTACCTGCCCACTAAGAATTAGGTAGTGTGTTTTCTGTATTGAATATGGGCAGGACCATGACCAATTGCATCAGTGTTAAAGAAGCTTTGTGACTTCCAAGAATAAATCAAATGACACAATAGACAAGCCTCTGCCTTATATCCTGAGATACCCCAAGCCATCATAAAAAAGTCTGGCTACCCAAATACCACATGCTGAAGGTAGCTGAGACCATATTGATGAGCCATATTAGGTGATCTCACTGACAGACCCAGCTGAGGAATCAGTTGTGAGACACAGTCTGATTTTTTTTTTAATTGATACTTCTATTGTCTGGTCTTCCCTTGACTTTCTTGCCAAGATTTGATTATTGGAGAAAAACTAACTCTTGCCTGGTCTTGCCTTATCTGGCCTTGCCTTGCCTCTTCGTGGCATGGCTGCTGAGAAGTTAAGACTTATTTGGCCTTGCCTAGCATGACCTTGACTTGTCCTTCCAGCTTTGTCATGGCTTGTGCATCAGGAGAAGCCAAAGCTTGCCCTAACTTGAATTTGAATTGGTGGCTCTCTTCATTGGCCGACCATAGTTTAGCTATGAAGGGGAAAACCAGTCTTGCCTTGCATTATTATTTCTTTTTTCTTTGATATACCTTGCTGTGATTGAGCTATCTAAGAAAAGCCAAATCTTCCCTGGTCTGGTCCAAACTTTCATGGCTTGGTCATGAGGGAAGCCAGGCTTTGCCTGGCCTGACCTTGCCTTCTGTATCAGGAAAGCCAACCCTTGTTTGCTTTTCTTCCTCACCTTACCTTTCTTCTCTTGTATTGCTATGGCTTGGCTACTGAGGGGAAAACAAGCCTGGCCTTTCTGCATTTTTCCATGCATTGTCTTGAGATGGCTGTCATTGGGAAGCTAAATTTGTCTCATTGTTCCTGTCCTTGCCCTTAGCTTTGCTATGAAGAGGAAGCCAAGCCTTTACTTTCCTTGCTGTTTTGTCTTTTAAAGACTTGACTGTAGAGGGGAAGCTGAGCTCCCCTTGCCCCATGCTGCTTTGCTTTCACTTCACTGGGCTGTCAGAAGAAAGCCTCACCTTGCCTTCTTTTCCTTTCCAGGTCTAAGAAACCTCTGTATTGTCAAATATTAGTATGAAGGTTCTTATTCCAGCTGCCAAGAAGGGTAATAACATGGATGGTGGAAGGAGACAGACATCATTATACAAAATACATGTATGAAGATGTGAATTTGGTGTCAACATATCTTATATATAAACAGAGATATGACAATTTGTGTTATAAAGATGTATTAAAAATTGTAATGCAAAAAAAGAGAGCTCATGTATAATGGCATAATTTAGCATGAACATGATTTATATACAGAATTATGAAAAATTGTTCTGTGAATGGATAAATATGAATGTAATGAATTCCACTATTGTCATGTATGTAAGAAATAAATAAGTAGATAAATATATAAATAAAATAATACCATGTCACATTCATTCTTTTATGTTTTAATACTCAGGAAATACTCAGAAATATTCATTTGTGTTTTTTTTCTTTTATTGAGTGATTTCCTGCTTGCTTAAAACACCCCTATATTAACTAGCTCATAAAATATACATTATTTTAGAATCCATTAAAGATAATGTACCCATTTTTATAGTCTCTTCAGCATTGTTTTGGCCATACTGACCTCTACATTATTTGCAATGAATAATATATATATATATGTATATATATAATATATTTAGCATTAAAAACATATATATATATATACACTATGGCTCATCAATATTTTATATATATATATAATTTATATATGAAATATTTAAAATACTTTATATATAAATTATATATATATATATAAAATACTGATGAGTCATATTATATTTGTTTATAACAGGATGATAGTGTAGTGTATATATAGCATTTTTTTTTCTGGGTGCTACTAGGGACTGAACCCAAGATTGCATTACTTCTGAGCTGTACCCTGCAGCCTATTTATTTATTCTTATTTTGAAACAGGGTCTAAGTTTCTGATGTTCTCAATGAGTTGCTGAGGCTGGCTTTGATTTTGTAATCCTCCTGATTTATTTTCCCATTACTAGGATTTCAGGCCTGCACCATTATAGCCAGTCACTATTTTTTTTAAACATTATATGCATGTGGCCCAGAAACCACATTAGACCAAGATAGTTAGTAATAAATTCAAAAAGATATAAATTAACTAAAAGACCCCTTGAATATTTATTTTTTAAAGAGAGAGTGAGAGAGAGAGAGATGGAGAGAGAGAGAGAGAATTTTAATATTTATTTTTTAATTTTCGGCGGACACAACATCTTTATTTGTATGTGGTGCTGAGGATCGAACCCGGGCCGCAGGCTACTGCTTGAGCCACATCCCCAGCCCTTGAATATTTCTTAGTAATATATTATAAAAGCTAATTTTAAAATTTTGTTCATATGTGCACATAAAAGCTCCATGAAGAATAAATATTTCAAAGACAATATTTCTTTGTAAACACAAATTAGCTTATTCCAGGATATTCAAATATACAAATTGGTCATATGGATTAATTGAATTCAAAAACAGAAATAAAGTGGAGAAAATTTTTAAGTAATGTCATTTAGAAATCTGAATTTTTGAAAATTTTACATAGTCACTTGAAAAATATTGTGTAAGCATATTGAGATATGCTTACAAAGGAGCAAGAGAGGTACATAAAGTACCTTTAAAGTGATTTGCTACATTAGCAGAAAATTGGATATTGCATGAAGACCATCAAATTAATGCCTGTAGACCAATCCACAGCATGTTCATATGTGTAAATAAAGGCACCTTTTTGACTCTTTTGTTTTATTTTATAGCTGCTAGGCATCAACCTCAGGAACTTTCATGCACACTCATAGTAGGCAATCACCCTGCCACTATTCTAGTAATAAACAGATTTGGAATGAGTCCACTCCCATTCATTTATTGTCTATTACAGATTTCAGACAATAGCAACAGAAATTTATTGCGTCCCAATTCCTAACATAAATAAAATTATTATTTTCCAAATTTATCTCTTATTCATATCTCATTGTGATTTTAAGATATTGAGGATTTTTTACAATATATCAGGTTTTCTAAGTGAAAAATTATAAGATTAATAATAAAGAACTTTTAATCTTTCTTGTGTATATGTCATTTATCTCCTTTCTTTGCTTAAATGTTTCTATTTTCTATTTAAGTATATAAACAGCATTAGCTGGCATGCCTCAGGTTCAAGATTTTAATTGAAAAAATTAAGTGTTTTGCCATCTAAAAATGGCACTATCTCCTGATTTGCAAAATCACTTTCAGTGCTGTTTTAATTAGAAGTACTCACCAAGATGCATCTTTATCTGTACTCCTCAAAGTGTTGATCAGACATGAGAATAATCTCTTTAACTTATGGATTACTATATCTAGAATGTATTTTTCTTGTTTTATAGATTCTCTTTACAGATGTTCTAATTAGATTTTTCCACTTCCATTCATTTGTAGAACTTTTATGCCATTGAGTTTATATTCATGTTTTTTGATATTAATAAAACACCAAGATTTCCATGATAAAATTCTGCAGTCCAGAACATATTGAAGCACCTTAGAATCTAATGATCTGATCCTTAAATTTACCTAGAACTCAGTTATTAACCTATACTGTCTGCATGCCCACCTAATGGTAGCTTATAGTCCACTTTCTGATATAATTTATCCATTCATATTTGTTACTTACTGAGTTATTTTTATTTGTTTGAAATTTATTTTAAAAATAATCCTCCTTCTTGATTCTCAAGAGAATTGCTATTAATTACCTGACATATTCTTTTGTGATTTTGATTAATTTATTCATTGGTATAGGAGATTGAACTCAGTGGTAGTCTTTCACCAAGCTCCATTCCAAACTTTTTCATATACTAATCTGACAGAGTCTCATTGTTGCTTAGGGCCTTGCTAAATTGTTGCAACTGGCCCTGAATTTGTGCTCTGATTTAGCCTCCCAAGTAAAATCATTTGGAAAAATGTACACTTCAATCTCCTGAACTTTTTGTTTGTTAAATTCTCTTTACTGGACTGTGGTTATTATTCTTTTTCAATACTAGTATTAAAGTTTCGCTTGCCTTATTTTTTCCCTTTATTTAAGGTTGAGAAGCTTGGTACAGTGCCTCATGCCCTTAATCCCAGCATGGTAGAGGTGGAAGGAAGCAGAGCATCCTAAATTGGAAGCCAGCCTGGGCACTTAGTGTCTCAAAATTAAAAGTGGTCATTTAAAAAGGATGGTGTGTACAGCTCAGTGGTGGAGTACCCCTGGGTTCCATCCCCAGTACTGGGGGTCAGGGAGATTGAGAACCACAAATTTAATGATCATTTGTATTTTCAATTATATATTTGATAGATTTTTTCCTAATATTTAATTTATTGTCATTTATTTTTTATTGTTTAGTATTTCTTAATACTTTTAAAACTGTAGTTTTTGACATTCTTGTTTCTTAACAGAAACACTAAGAAACTTAATTTTCTAGGCCCCATAGATTTTACAGGATAGCATGGCTCTGTGTTATGGCTTTTCTTGATGTGCTCCTTGAACTAGTTTGCCTTTGGTTGAGAATTTTAGTTTCAAACTTCTCTCTCCTGGTGGCTGCACACAGGGGAAGATCTTCACCAGCAAGCCCAGTTAAGTATTTCAGGGCTTTGTCACCCTTGCTGTGGATACACTCTCTCCAAACACTTAGCTTTCTAGGAAGAAAGCTGTGGAATTATATCAAAAGTACATAAACTTTTTTTCCACCTGGTTTCTGCACTGTAGGTTCTTTGATGTTCAACGGTGTTTCCTTTCTCAATGTGACTAATTATCAAAATATGCCACCAGATCTGTGTCACAGTAGACAGAAAACAGTTCCCTAAAAATCCAGAATATTGGAGCTATGTTCTCCTTTCTCTGACACCAAAAGGGGAAAACTGAGAATTGGGCAGTTTCTCCTGATCATACTGGTGTGTCAACTTGGGGGAAAAGCTGATCTGTGAGAAAGGCAAAAGTTTTCCTTTACCATTTAGTGAGGCTATTCTTGGTTTTGCCCTCTATCTCCAGTTCTTATTAGTTTTACTACAACTATTTGGCTGGGTATTGAGGCTGTTTATATACATTTATGTGTGGTTGTGGGAAAGAGAAATCATTTGTATAGCTGTTTTGGCGGAGTCTAAACTCCCTTCATCCACTTGGGAGTTCTTGTTATTAGAAGTGGAAATGTTCCATTGATGAATGAGTAATTGTAAAATTAAGTGCATGAAATTAAGTGTAGATGTGTTAAAAGTTAAATTCAATGGTAACTTTGGAAAAAGTAATTCTTGGAGTTATGCAGGAAGAGAAAAACACAAGAGTGAGATTCACAAATGAATGGAAGACTTGGGATATGGCTTAGGGTAGAGCATATTCTGGATTAGATTGGAATATCATCAATCAATCAATCAATCAATAAAATAAAAAAACGGATTTTAATTTAGTGTTTGCAGACCCTCCTTTTGAAAGACATTGTATCTAAGTGGAATAATGGAGAATAATCTTTGTTCTTCTTTAACTGTATTTTTCAATCTTTACATAATGATCATATGTAAAACTTTGAACATTTTAAAAATTACATATGTAACACCAAAAATGCTAAAAAATAAATTGATAAAAATTTAATCTACAGTCACCATGAAAATTTCTTCCTGATTTATTAAATAAACTGAGTATTAATTTTCTCATTCTTAATGATAACACAGGGCTGGGGTTGTTTTTCAGTGTAAGAGAATTTTTCTAGCATGGATGAGGCATTGTTTTTGATACTCAGCACTACATATAAATAAATAAATAAAATAAAGGTCTATCAACAATTAATATTTTTAAAAGATAAGTTTCAAGGGCAGATATGCAAAGTGCTTATTAATATTGAAATGGTGAAATCAATAACAAAACCTGAGGGCAAATTCAGAAAATATTCTTATTTCATAAACTGAATTGTACAGGAAATCTGTAGAAGAATGATTATTATATTTGCAGATTTTAGGCTGTGACCACAGAGAACTTCTGGTCCACAAAGCCTAAAGTCTTCATGATGTGCTCCTCTAAAGAAATATTTGCAAATTCCATTGGTATTAATTTTAATATCACCAAATATATTGACATATTGATAGAACAGGGATCCCTATGTGCAATCTACCAGCAGCATTCAGGTTAACTTGAGAGTCAAATATTTGAGCATTTATCCACTGGTTATGAAAATTAAAATCTAATTATAAACTGAAGAAAAATCTATAGAACTACTACTGAAATACATCATTCAAAAATCAAAATCAAAGATATCATGAATAGCCCAGAAATGCTAAAGGAACCATCCCAGATTAAAAAAAAAAAAAAAAAAAAACAGAAGAAACAAGACCACTGGACACAGTGAATAATTGATATTAAAATTTCCCCAAATTGGATTTATTTTGGTTCAAAGACAATTGTTAAAATAATTGTCAAATTTTGAATAAGATTTGTAGAGTAGATATTCACAATATAGTTTACTTATTTTGATCATTGCACCATAGTTACAGAGATAATTTCTCATTTTTAGATAATGTGAGTTTTTTTATTTACAAATAAAAAGACATTGTGTGCATCTTGCAAATGTTTCAGAGATAAAAACTGTTATGTACGTAGACTTATCTAGAAATAAAGAATAACATTTAGGGAATGTTTCTTATGAATTCCTTTCACTGCTGTCTTAAATCTTCTATAAATCTGAGATTATCAAAATAGAACATTTCTGAAAGAAAAATAAATTTTTAAAATATTAACAAGTAACAGCAAACACAATAAAATAAACCATGAATCTGTATAGATATAATAAATGAACAAATTTAGTGGTGAGTGATACACATTTATATTTATATTAATATGTATAGTCTCAAACTATCTTCACACAAATAATAATTACAAAGTAAAATCCTGCAAATACCACATTAATGACCAATATTAACATCAGCAGTAATGAGGATATTATAGGTCACAAGATGTGATTCAAAGTGAAAATCATAGAATTGATTTCTGTGGTACTCTTGCCAAAAACATGTAATCTAGCTCTAATCGATTTTAAGCACATTCTACAAGCTTTCCCTCTGAAAAATTTAAGGTCATGAAGGTTAAGAAAAGACTAAGGAATATTTAATTCAGAAGGCATCTATAAAATAAAACAATTAAGTTCATTTCATGTCTCTGAAGGAAATATTTTTTTATAAAGAACAATATTAGGCTACTAGAAAAACATGAAAATAATCTGAGGATTAAGTGGTCCAAGGCATTATGATAGAATGTATAAGTGTTGATTTGAGAAATAGCATTTGCTTAATTAATGTGTGGTGTTTTTTTTTTTCTTTATACAATCTTGGAAAATATTAGTGACGTTGCAGGTTCTAATGCAAAGTACTTTTTCCCACTGAAGCATTTTAAAATGAATTGTTAACTATGCCATCTTTCATGATAGGTTTAGTATTTCCTACAAGTCAGAACATGCTAGATAACAATATAACCTTTATAATGAAACTGATACAATTAACAACTATGCTGTTACCTGTTAATATTTCAAAAATATACTCATAATAAATGAATGTTGAATTGTAGTTATCTAGCATGTTCTGACTTGTACAAAATACTAAAAATATCATAAATGATAGCATTATGTAAGCAATTCAATTTAAAATGCTTCAGCAGACAAAAGTACTTTATATTAGAACCTGTAAATTTACTATTATTTCCCAAGATTGTATAAACAAAGAGAAAAGGAAAAAAAAGAAGATAAAACACTAAGCAAATATTCTTATTAGAAAAATTAATAAGTCAGTGCCTGAAATATAAATTTAAAGATGGCAGTATAATAATTGCAATACATTAATCCATTATGAATATAGTAACCAGCATGTAAAAATAATGTTGCCTAATTCTCTGGACCCATATTCACTGATATAATATAAATAATCCATCATTAATGTGATATTTAGATCTTCCAAATTAGTGTTGACTTGGTTGCTGAATTGAGCTTAAATGTTAACATTTAGATAGTCTGAAAACACATCTAATAAAAACTGGTTTGCACTTGCACTTCAAATTTTCTTACAGATATAAACAATTTTCATATTTTGATAATTTCATTATATGTTACACACATCCATTTCAATAAAGTATTTACATCATACATTTCATAAATATGTAAATATTATATTAACAGTCTGAAAAACACAATATTAGCTTTCATATTTTTTTTCTTAAAATCTCTGTATATCTTTATGATGTTTCCAAAAGTAAATCTTGTCTTGTCTTATTAGTAATTCTTAAGGCAGAAGCTTCCATGGTCAGGATTCAAATCCTGCAGCAAGAGAAAAAGAATTATATTTTTTCTCAAACATTTTATAAGTATAAGTCAGTGAAGAAGTTTAGAACTTTTCATTGTTTATAAGAAGAAAAAAAGATATGTCCACAATACAAAATCACTATGGAATGCAGTACGCCCATATTTTCATACACAATTGTCATTATGACTGAGTATCAGAGCTTTGGGTTTTCCACCCCTTATGCATAAATTTGACAACCATATGCTAGGGTATTCTGGCAAGAACTGGGATGACAACATGGAGATGATAATGGACACCTCTCAACAGTCATATACAATAGCTTCAAAAGCAGACAATCGGGCAATTTCCATACAGAGTCATTGGCATTAGGACAAGGATAAAACAGGTTACCACTGGAACACTTAGAAGGGACTTCTGTCCCAAATTTGTGTCAGTGTTTGAGGTCCTTCAATGGAAGTGATACATGAGTTAACACCTGAAGTAAAAGGAGAAATTGTGAGAGAAAGGGAAGAGGTGCATGCAGACACTGCAGACACCGAGATGAGAAAGAACACTTGTGGAATCACAGTGGTCCAGTGTCACTAGAATCTAGAGCAAAGTGCCATAAAGCAAGTGAGATGAGATAGCCTGAGTAACCTGACAAAAATCCAGTTGTTTGGATATTTTAATTTTTGGCTAAGAAATTTCATACTTTTATTGAGGCAAATGTAAACTAATGACAGAGTCATGAAAGGGTATTTTAAATGTGTGACTGTTACTTAGTCAGTCTGGGATTTTGGCCATAAACCACAGAAAATGGGTGATGCCATTTTTTCCCACAAAAGAATGTCAGTGTATAGGCTGACAGTTTCATAGTGGGGCAGAAGTGGGAAAAAAGCAGTTTCACACTTAAGGTCTTTAATTTGTTGATATTCAGAATTGGAAAAAATACATAGCTCTTTAATTGTAATTGATTTCAGAAGTTATGACCAGCAGTTTTTAAACATTTGGCTCATTATAGATGTGCACTTGATGAGTTATGTGGTAAATACTTCCAACTCTTATATAAATATCACCATGTACAGTGTTCTTTGTATAAAACTCTTCTCTTACTAATTCCCCAAATAGGGTCTAAAATATATTATTGAACATAGTAAGTATGTTGTAGTGATAACAATAAGGTGGTGTCTAATGCCTTTACACATTTGATGTGAAAACAAATGATTTTGACTGACAGAATTCCCATTCCTGTCTTCATGTTCTATTTTTAAAGAAAATTATTTTAAACAAAAATTTTTACTGGTGGATTTGACTATATATAATAGAGGAATTGATTATGACATATTCACAGATGCACATAAAATAATTTGATCACTCTTCCTCTCTAGTAGTTTTTTCCCTCTCCTTCTCCCTTCACCTTTGAAGGCATTCTGCAGTGATTACGGAGACATATCTTTGAAACGTGATGAAAGAGTTTAAAAAACACTCTTCTATTCAGGCTAGCATGATATGGCAAACTAATGTTCCACAAGGAAATGTAGAACTATTACATTAAGTTTTAAATAAACTAGCTTAGGCATAAGTAAAAAAGAAACACCACTTTCTCCCAGAAATACATTGGAAAAAGAGTTGCCTCCCAAATCCCCTTTGCATTGTGTCTACATTCATACACAATTTATCATTGTTTTGTAAATGGTAAATTATCTCATTTTTTTCTGGTAAGAACTAATAAGAACAACTTATACTTGCATCCTGAATAACAACTAACTTTCATTCTCTTTTTGTAAATAGTCATCCAATTTCATGACTCTGAAGCACTTCAAACCCCATTCTCTCATTTTTTTTCAGAAAGATATTCATGTAAGCTAAGAAACTGAAAAAAATATATCAGCTATTAAATTAAATTGTAATTTATATGTTAAAATTATTTCTTTCTGTCATAACTATTTAACTTCAGCATTGTTTTATAAAGCTTAGATTTGTTCTCCTGTGATTTTTTAGGTCAAAATGCCAAATAAAAGAATAAGGTTGAGGCCACATTTAATATAGATATGCATGGCTTTACTATGTGTTAAGAAGTTCATCAAAACACCATTGAAGCAGGGTGTGATGGCACATGCCTGTAATCACAGTGGCTTAAGAGGATGAGACAGGACAGTCTTGAATTCAAAGCTAGTTTCAGCAACCGTGAGGCCTAAGCAACTCACTGAGACCCTGTCTCTAAATAAAACATGAATAGGTTTGGGGATGTGGCTCAGTGGTCAAGTGTCCCTGAGTACAATCCCTGGTGCAAAGAAACAAACAACCAAAAATAAATAAATAAATAAAACCATGGAAGCTCTAAACCAAGGTGCAATGAAAGCAAGATGGTATCTTTTATTTGTTCATTTTCAAGCAGATATTTCATTATTGTAATAATACCCCTGATAAAAAAAATTGTCAAATATTATAGAAATATCTTCAAATGGGTTCAAAATAGCTCGACATTGTTTTTCTTATTAGCTCTTAAAAATATAGCTCATCATTTTTGGACTAATATTTGACTCGCTCAAATGAAGTCTTAGTATGAAGGAAATCACTGGGTTATACTGAAGGGCTCCTGTTCTACAATGCAACTCTAACCCTAACCTAACCCTAACCCTCACCCAACCCACGCCAGGGAGTTGGGGACAGCACTCAGTGTGGAAAAGTGAAATGAATCTGATCAAATTTTTTTGTGAATCCATATGAAGATATCACAGTGAATTACACCTTCATGTATATTCATAATGCATAATTCAAAAAGAAACTTAAAAACTACAAATAAGTATAAGATCAGTAGAGCAGAAGAAAGAGAACACAGGGAGGAAGAAGGGGAGATAAAGTGGAAGTACTGGTCACTGAATTAGAGCACATTATATTTCATGCTTGTTTAATTATTTCAAAATTAACCTCAATATTATTTATGTCTAAATGCACTTTCAAAATTTTCATCAAATAAAAGAATAATTTAAATTTTCCATAAGAGTAAGTGGAGGGATCCTTGCTCAGTGGTAGAGTAATTGCCTACACATGTGAGGCACTGGGTTCAATCCTCAGCACCACATAAAATAAAGAAAATATATAACTAAAAAAATATTTTAAAAAGAGAGTAGGTAGAAATTCTCCATATGTGGGCACAACACTAAAAGAATCAGAACAGAGACAGTGTATGCAATTATGGGTTTGTAATTTCTCTAAAGAAGTGTACATATTTCTAGGGGGCTTCAAACTTCCAATTAAAGCAATGTTGGTGGAAGAGAGACAGAAATCAGCGATGTATGACTTTGCAGGTAACAATGCTGCCTTCTTGAAAGACTCTCCTTGGAAGATTCTTGAGGATGCCATTAGCAATATGGATATTTTAAAGATAAATATAGCAGATGATGTATACCTTAGTTATTTGACTACGAAAGCCATTTTACTATGTTGAAGTATATTAAATCATCATGGTTTCCTTAAACACATGCAACTAGAAAATTTTAGTAAAGCTAGAAAGATTCATATTTAGTGAACCAGTTCAAGGACTTAAAGAATGTTCCTTGAAGATATTGTCAAGCATTTATTACCATCATATGTATATTCTACCTATTACCTAGATAAATTAAGCATTTGACAATGAGACAATTCAGAGCAACAGCCACTGGTTCAGAACAAGACAGGTGAGTGGGTGATCTAGATAGATTAAAGCTGCTGCCTAGAAAGTTGGCCCATGAATTTGTTACCAGGGCTTCAGGAGACTGCCCATTCATTCTGTCATTCACAGGCCCCAACACTTATCATCAGAATATTTTAACCACTTTGCAGGTTATACTTCCCATCATCACAAGTATGACAATGTAGAGGGGAAAAACTATATAGAACATTTTGTCTCTAGATACCATGTAAGGATAATATTTAAAAATTAAAATAAAAATCAGTTAATCGGTCAGGTGTCAGAATGTGCTCAGAGTGTAGTTATAGCAACACTGGACACTTAAGGTTTCAGTTATAATCTTTCAAAAATTGTGAAACTTGGTTCATGTTTCCATGTAGAAGCAGTTTTGTCACAATATAACTATGTGAATCACAAAACTTCAAAAATACTTAACTAAAAGTCTAATAGACCAGATTACATATAGGAGAACACTAAGGGAAGAAAGCTTAATAGTTTACCTTCAGATGTAAAATGCAAAGGTGAGTGAAAGATAAACTTCCTAGACTAATATTTCAAGAGTACATTCATTTCCTAACATTACTTCCACAAATTATAGGGTCTAGTTTGCTTTTGCATGCTACCGATCTCATCAACCTGTCTCAAAGTTATGCAGTAGACACAAATTAAGGAGACTAAGTTGCTCTCTTTCAATCTAGGTTTTGACATACTTGTGGAATCTGGATTGTTCTATATGGAAGTGCCTATATTCTCTCAGTTGCATTTCTTAGAATTTTCAGTTCAGATTCCAGATGGCTAATTCTGAGTTCCATCTGACTTCTTATTGAAGTAAAATTAGTCTTTCTGAACTGCTCTGTAATTTCCGGAGCTGCTTCTTGTGTCTAAAGAACATAAGAAGAATATATTTTAAAAATAATTAGAACCCAAATAATTATTATGTAGTTATTTTATTTACTTCTGAGTCAAAAATTCAGACAGCAATTTTAAAAGTGAAGAAAAAAATATTAGACTGTAAACTTCTGTCATCAGTATCAATTACATTAAATCTGAAATAATAATAATTGAGTTCTTCCTCTCCCCCTTTCCCCCCTCATTCCCTGCCCTCCTCCTCCTCTTTTCTACTGCAAATGGAACCCAGGGCATTGCACAGGCTAGGCTATCTACCATTGATCTGTGCTCAAAGTAATGAATCATTCTCACATTAGCACTCAGATCATCCGATAATTTAAAGAATAATAGAATCAATTCAAAATATGAAAGTTGAAAATTTTAACTTAACAATTCAAAAGTATATTTCTGCATCATATTTTTTCTCCTCATTGTCTTACTTATGCCCACTATTATCAAATATAGAACAGTTATCTAATGAAAATTATTACTCAGATCAAATTAGCTGAAAGGATGATGTAAATTGTGGTATTTGAAGGGGCATCAAATGTCTTTCCTCAAGAGATATAGAATACACCTATGATACGTATATCCAAAATAGTTTACAATGAAATGAATTAAAGCAAACTGCAGATAAGTAAGATAGCCTGTAAAATCAGAAATACTTGTTTTTGCTTCTCCTCTAAATCCCATCTTGCTCGATGTTCAATGTCACATTCCCACCGTACTCCTTGGCCTCGTTCTACTCTAGTGCTCCGTGTGTGCCTTGGAAAGTTTACTACATTTTCTTCCAATTTCTTTTGATTCCTTTCTATTTTTTCAAATGTATCTTGTATACTTTTTATAAAAAACAAGTTCTGCATAAAACATTCATAGTTTGTTCTCAAATGTAAGTGCTTTGAAGATGCATTTTTCATCTTTGCAGTGAGATCATCCATCTGCATGAATAAAAGAAGTATGAAAAAACACAATATGAAAATAAGATACTGAAAATATTCGACACAAACTCAACAAATTTTACATAAATTCAACTGCAACAAAACATAATCTATACCAGCATTATGAAGAGTAGATTGAGTTTCTATAACAAGGCATATTAGCTTTTCAGTTGGTAAGGATTTCACATCTATAAATCCCAATTCTGGCTACATAATAAATGTTGAGGAAACATATATAGAAGATGAATTTTCCCATACTGAATTTACTATTGGATTAAGTGAATTTAATTTTATATTTTGTCACTGAAATATAGTTAGAATAAAAGTCTTAACAGGCCAATCTACTAACAAAAAATATTGATTGATATCAAATAGTAATTTTGTTAAAACAACTATTAGGCATTAATATTTTCCATTCATTCTAGAATAGGTGTGGATATCAGATATTACTCTCACCTTGGGAGAATTTATATCTCAACAAGATAATCACCATGCAAACACTGTTGGTGACAGAAAAGTCAGAGAAAGTGCATGAAAAATAAAAATTCATTTTATGTGATCTCTGAATAAACATGATCAAGTGAATAAAAACAGACAAGTCAGAAAGTACAGCATGAATAAGACAGAGATATGGTACAATTGGCACAATTCATGAAGACCACAAAGAGGCAGGGTAATAAAAGCATGTCCAAATATTAACTTGTAAATAGATGCCCCTAGTCATGTAGTACTGGAGTTGTCAAGAGGTGGAAGCATTTTATGGTTTAGCAACTGATAACTGGCTAAGTGATATGGTCATAAAACAAAATTCTACTAGACAACAGAAAGAAATAAAATAGTGATGCTTGCTACAACACAGAGGATCCCTGAAAAAAGTATTCTAAGTCAATGAAACTGGTAAAAAACAAAAGACCTACTGTTGTATCAATTCACTTGTATGAAATATCCATTACAGAGTAATTTTAGAGTTAGAACTATAAGCCAACTTCCAAACAAGATTTCCAAAAACCAAAAGTTAATATCAAGAATCAGAAAATGGTGGCTGGTAGTTCAGTGGTAGAGTGCTTGCTTAGCATGTGTGCAGCTCTTGGTTTGATCCTCAGCATCACACATGAATAAATAAAGATAATGTGTCCATCTACAAATAAAAATATTTTTAAAAGTATCAATATGGGGCTGGGGCTGGGGCTGTAGCTCAGTGGTAGAGTGCTTGCCTTCCATGTGTGAGGCATTGTGTTTGATCCTCACCACCACATAAAAATAAAGATATTGTGGTCTATGTACAACTGTTTTTTTAAAAAAATCAATAAATGGGTTGGTATCAAACTAAAAAACTTTTTCACAGCAAAGGAAACCATCAAGAATTATGAACAGAGAATCTTCAAAATGTGAAAAAATCTTTGCCATGTGCACCTCCAATAGAACATAAATCACCAGGATGTACAAATAATTCAAATTTTTTAACACCAAAAGAACACCAACCAATAATCCAATCAATAAATGGGCAAAGGAACTGAAAAGGCACTTCCCAGAAGAACATATGCAAATGGTCAGAAAATATATGAAAAAAATTCAATTAGAGAAATGCAAATGCCACACTGAGATTCCATCTCACTCGGGTCAGAATGGCAACTGAAAAGAATAAAATAATGATAGATGTTGGTGGCAGTGTGGGGAAAATGTTCACTTACACATTGCTGATGGGACTGCAAATTGGTGCAATCATTCTGGAAAGCAGTATGGAGAGTCCTCAGAAATCTTGGAATGTAACCGCCATTTGACCCACTTATCCCACTCCTTGATTTACACACAAAATCCTTAAAATCATCATACTACAGTGACACAGCCACAACAATGTCTAAAGTGGCTCAAATCACAATATTCAAGCTATGAAACCTTCAATAGATGAACAGATTTTAAAAATGTCATGTACACAGGATGGAATATTAATAAGCTGTGAGAAAGAATGAAATTATGGCATTTGCCAGTAAATGGATGGAACTGGAGATTATCATCCTAAGTGAAATAAGCCAATTCTCCAAATCCAAAGGCTGGAAGTTCTCTTTCATAAGTGAATGCTAACACACATTAAGGAATGTGGGAAAAAAAGAATAGAAGTTCACTGAATTTTAAGACAAAAGGAATGGGAATGACAATGGAAACAGAAAAGACAGTAGAATAAATCTGAAACAACTTTCCTATATTCACATGTGAATACATGACCAGTGTAACTCCACATTATGTACAAATATAAAAATGTGAAGTTATAATCTATGATGTAAATATTCAAATACAGTCTACTATCATATATATCTAAAAAGAACAATAAAGAAACAGTGTACTACAGGGACATAGCCACATTAATGTTTATCGCAGCACAATTCACAATAGCTAGACTGTGGAGCCAACCTAGATGCCCTTCAATGGATGAATGAATAAAAACATGTGGCATATATACTCAATGGAATATTACTCAGCACTAAAAATAATGAGACCATGGCATTTGCAGGGAAATGAATGGCATTAGAGCAGATTATGCTAAGTGAAGTTAACCAATCCCAAGAAAAACAAATGCCGAGTGTCTTCTCTGATATAAGGGGGGTGACTCAAAATGGGGAAGAGAGGAAGAGCATGGGAAGAAGATTATCTCTACACAGGGAAGAGGGGTGGGAGGAAAAAGGAGGGAGAAAGGGAATTGCAAGGATGGTGGAAGGAGACCTTCATTGTCATACAAAATACATGTATGAAGATGTGAGAAAAAAAATAATAGTGTTACCTTAGATTAGGTAGAGAGAAGTGATGGGAAGGGAGGGGGAGGCTGGGGAGATAGGAAGGATAGTAGAATAAAACGGACATTATTATTACCATGTGTATATATGTGAATGCATGACCAATGTGATTCTGCAACCTGTATACTCAGAAAAATGAGATATTTTATCCCATGTGATTCAAATGTATGATATATCAAGGTCATTGTATTGTCATGGGTAACTAATTAAAACAAATTTAAAAATCACATAAAAATAAAATAGAGTCTTGCCTAAAGTTAAAAAATAAATAAATAAATAAATAAAAAGTACTATGGTTTACATTTGTAAATTACTAAAATAATATATTGGTAGTTTTCTAGGACTTTGGACGTGTAGGGATTAGAAAACTGACAGCTAAGAGGTTCCAGGTTTCTTTTCAAGAACATGAAAATGTTCTAAAATTGACTATGTAAATGGTTACATAACTCTGTTAATGTACTAAGAGACACTGTATTTTACATGTTATATGGGTGAATTCGATGTCAGGTGCATTACATATATCATAAAAATGCCTTTTAAGAGAGGTACTGAAAAAAAACTTAGCTAACATTTTTCATTGTCTAGTTTGGATAACAGTCCAGACATAATACAAATATTTATATGCTTCATAATATATCTAAATAAATGAAAAAATAAAGAAATAGCCTATGTTTTTCAATAATTAAACTAAAACCTAAACATATCTGTATTTTGAGAAAAGCATAAAAAAATTTGTACACATTTTTAAAGTCAATTTAGTAATTACTTTCAGATTTTGAATCGATGCACAAAAATAAAGTAAAAATAAAAAATTTTCCTGAAACATTCTATTAAATAGTACCTCTATTTAGTTTTCCTTGTTGTAGAGACAGCATGAAAAGCTGCTGGGTTATAGAAAAAAGTCTCAGCTTTTCTCAGACTAGATATTTTAATGAAAGATGCTGATTTTGTAAGAGAAAAATTCTAAAAGAAAATTTTAAGTGTAAGAAATAAGTGCAGTATAAAGATGCCCAAATATAATAAAATCAATTATAATGAAAATATAAAGAAAGCTGTTCATTGAAATTAGTATCCCAGAATAACTTTTATTACTTAAGCAGGTGTTGATTTACAGATGACATGTTCAATTTTCTACATACTTGACTTGTCATTTGTCTTAGTTTCTTCATTAAATCCTGTCTTTATATTTTAAATTTATGTGAAAATGTGCTAAATCTTCTAGAGAAGCCTCTGATACACATTGTAGTTTCAGGGTACCAGCTGGCTGTTTTTCAAGACATCTCGCAACTACCTGATATTTCTGTTAATGATTTTGTTACTCAGCTCACTTTAAAATTTTATTATTATTATTGTTATTATTATTATTACTACTATTGTTATTACTATTATTATTATATAATGATGTTTACTCTGAAAAAATATCACTACATACAACAGTAAGCTGCTGTTTATTTCTGAATTCCCTTAAGAAAATAGAAGATTGTGTACTCCTGCTTAGTCACTATCACATTCCTTACACAAAAGGGTGAGCCCTGTATCTCTACATACTGCCCTTGATAAAGTTGCAATGTTTAACAAACTACTGAAATCTCAATCAAAAATGGTTACACAGGTCTCATTGGTAGTGGTGAATTCTATAGAGGTTATTATCCTTCTCTTATTAGAGACTTAAGTTAATACTCCACATCCTCACATCTTTAAAGCTTTGCTAAAATAATTCCAATATACTTTCACAAAGAATAAAGGAGATGCTAGGTAACCTGGTCTCCACCTCACTGCCTGTCCACATCTCTTAGATTTCTCACTGGTCTTCACACCACTCCTGCTTTACATAAACCCTGCCACCCTCATTAGTCTGGACATAAGGGTTCAGTGCCAAATTAATGAATTTTAGATGGCTACAATTATCTTTGTCACTATATAATAGGAATTAGGCCATGAAATGAAGAAAACTATTAGCAAGTTATCATGAATATATGCATCAAATTACAGATGAAATCAACTGTGGTTTTGCTGCAATTCATCACATTAGTCCCAATTTATGATAATGACAAATAGACGCTTTTAAAGAGGTGGACAAGACATGAATGAAAACAAAAAAAATATATCAGGACAGTTATTTTCAGATTTATGATAAACTTAAATGACTAAAAATAAATTTACCAACTAGAAATATACAAAAATATACTGAAGAAAGTCTATTACAAAATACACCATCTACATTTCAGTTCAACTGTAAAATCTGGAATAAACTGTAAAAGTAACTAATTTATTTGAAACTAGGTATGAGCATTTCCATTATGTGTTTCATTGTGATCTTCAAGTATAGCAACAAGAAGACATTAAAATTGTTATTCAGTAATGGGATGTAGCTCATTGGTAGAACATGTGTTTAGCATGTGCAAACTTTGGGTTGAATTAATAGCACCAAAATTAGATATTGTTTCAGCATTATTGAGACCATATTACTAATGTCAGCATATAAACCTACAAAAAAATCTTAACTCAACCTCTTAAATCTTTATAAGAAACAATTTCTTAAATTGAAGGGTCAGGCCCAAGTTTTAAAAATTTCCTCCTTTTTAAATATTAAAATACATTTTAAACTAAGTCTTTTGTGTTTAGTTGACACATGAGTATTTATAGTTATTTTAAAATATGTACACAGTGTGTAAGAATCAGAGCAGGGAAATTGGAATACTCAGCACTTCAAACACAGATTGGTTGTGCTGCAAATGAGGTCTAAGTTATTTTGGCTGGACAACAGGTTGTAGTTCTGTGTTGATACAGAAACACATTCATAATATCTACATTTTTATATTCATCAAGATTCAACATTTAGCCATAAGCAGATATCAATTTGAGTATTCCTTTGAAGACTCTTTATAAAGATATCTTGCTTGATACTTACTTCTTCTGCTTTCTCCTTTCCATATTGATCCAGTTGTTCTTTTAAATGATTAGTTTCATTGATTAATTCCAAATATTTGTTTTCCAGCACGAGACGATATCTGTCATTCCGAGCTTGAAGATTTTTTATAACATCATAAAATTGGGTTTGGACATTAATAATTCCATCTATTTTATTTTCACCTTTGTTCTGATACTCATGCAACTGGTCTTCATGCAATGTACTTTCTCTTTGTAGTTTAGATACCTTCTCTTTAGAAGCTTCCTGCTTTCTGAGATGTTCATTCATTATTCTTTCTTCATTTTGATACCTGTGTTCCATCTCCTTCAGTTGGCACTGTCTTTGCGTTAGGTGTCTGTTTACTTGATCTGTAGCCAAAGTCATTACTCTTGTCTGATGCAGCTCGTTTTCTAGGTCACTAGTTTTTACTTCAGACTTTGCAATCTGTTGGGAAGGAATCTCACTACTACCGTTTAGGTTAGATACATCAATATTCTTTTTTTCCTGTAAACTATCTGTTTCTGGTCTTTCTGTGCTTTGTTTTTCACTCTCAGGTGTGAAATTTTCCAATGTATTCTCAACTTTACAAATATCCAACTGTTCATTGTCCTGAAATATTTCCATAAGTGTTTCCTCATTCAATTTTTGTGTCCATGGAAGGCTGGTATTCTTTTCTCTTAAAATTTCAGTATTCTCAAAGCACTTCTTTTCCTGGTTCTGATATTTTACTGTGTCCATTCCCAATCTCTTTATAGAGACCTCATCCTTCTTCTTGTGATATTTATGCAATAGCTTTTTCTCTGTCCCATCACTAGGAGAAACCTAAATAAAACCAAGGATACATTTAGCTAACACTCAATAAAATGATGTTTCATAATTTTCACTGAAATTAAAGAAAAACCTGTTTATTTATATGGTGAAAGGGTTTCAATAAATAGATAACCACAGAAGAAAAATTAGATGCAAACTTCTGAGATTATAAAAATATGAATTCCCAAGAGTTCAAAAGTTAATTCAAGAAGATGGATCTATGAGAGTAAAAGAAAATTATAACTTAAAGAATGTAAGAACTGCCAGGTTCAGGGGCTCATGCTTGTAATACCAGTGTCTCAGGATACTGAGGCAGGAGGATCACAGGTTCAAAGCCAGTCTTCAGCAATTCAGTGAGACCCTGACTCATTCAAAAATAAATAAATAAATAAATGGCTGGGATGCATCTCAGTGGTTGAGCACCCTGGTTCAATTCCTGGTTATATAAAAAAGAAAAAAAATAAAGATTGAAAAAATCTGCATTATACCAGAATGAAAGAACAGATTAAGTGATTAGTTAGTTTGCCAATGTAAAAAGAAAAAAAAAACTTTGCAGAAGAGAAGCAACAGAGAAAACCTCACACATGTAGTTATCTAATACTAGACAAACACACTATAAAACATGCATTGGGGAAAGGATAGGTTCCTCAACCAATTGTGCTGGGAAAACTGAAAACCCGTATGTCGTAGGAAAAATTTAACCCCTATTTCTCAAAAACAAAGTGGATCAAGAACCTACATAATAGATAAAAGACCCTAGACCTATTACAAGATTATACAGGCCCAGCACTCCATCTTGTCAGTGTAGGAACTGAATTCCTCAAAAAGTCACTTAAAGCACAAGAAGTAAAATAAAGAATCAATAAATGGGGTGGTATCTTTACAGCAAAGGAAACCATCAAGAATGTGAGTAGACAGCATATAGAATACGAGAAAATCTTTGTCACTGACATGTCAGATAGAGCATTAATCTCCAGAATATATAAACAACTCGAAAAATAACTCACAAACAAAAAATAACCCAATCAATAAATGAACAAAAAACTGAGCAAGCACTTCAAAGAAAAATATGTACAGTTAACAAGTATATGAAAAAAATGTTCAACATCTTTAGCGATTAGAAAAATGAAAATTAAAACTACACTGAGATATAAAGAATGCAAGTAACAATAAATGTTGGTGAGAATGTGGGGAAAAGATTGACTCATACATTGCACCAAGCAATTTTTCAGGAAAGCAGTATATAGATTTCTCACAAAACCTGGAATGGAACGACCATTTGACCCAGTTATTCTGCTCCTCAGTGTATACTCCAATGATACTATAGTGACACAGCCACATAAATATTTATAGCAGCTCTTCACAAAAGTTAAGCTGTGGAACCAACCTAGGTGCCTTTCAACACATGGAAGGATAAAGACAATGTGTTATATATACACAATGGATTCAGCCATGAAGAATGAAATTATGGCATTTGCTGGCAAATGAATGGAACTGGACACTGTCATGCCAAGTGAAATAATCCAGTCCTCCAAATCCAAAGTCTGAATATTCTCCTTAACATGTAGTTGGTAACACACATAAGGGTGGAGGATAAAAGAACAGAAGTTTGTTGGTTAGACAAAAGTGAATAAAGGGCTGAGAGGGGAGGGGATATAGTAGAATGAATCTGACATTACATTCCTATGTTCACATATGAATACATGACCAGAAAAACTCTACATAGAAGAAGTTATATGCTATGTATGTGTAACACACCAAAAGAACTCTATTGTAATGTATACCTAAAAACAATAAATAAAAATTAGAATTCACTACTTCTTTGTTGATCCACTTTTAGGATCGTATGATCTATCCTTTAAACAGTTAAAAATTCCAAATATTTTATTATGTACCTATCTGTTGGGATGGCTTCAGTGGCAAATAAAAGGACACTTAACTTTAAGAAGAATAAGTTTGCAATCTGACACCTCATGTATTCAACCAGTCCATAGTAAGAGCCTTAGCTCTACATCTACTGAGACATAACAAAAGTTCTCCAAGGTCTTTTCCTAAAAATATTCCTAGCATATTCTGTTTTCTAACATTTTGTAGCTGTGAATGAGAATTGCATCTATTGATAAATTATAAATGTAGGAACAGCATTAAACACATGATCTATATCAATGAACAATGTATCACAATTCTGAAAAGGATCACAAGGCTAAAAACATAGGCAAATTGCATGATTTTTCTCCAAGTCTTTTGTCTCTGCTTCTAGTGCTCATCCACAAAGCCAGTTACTTCTGTCCTATGAATGGATAAACACCAAAGAAGGCCTGTGTTTCAAAATACAAATGACAAATAAGGCAAAATGTGTAAGGCTCTACTCAGAAAATCCTGAGATTTATACTCAGTAGCATTTGTTTCATCTCAGTGAACATTGAAACATGAGTCAATATAAAATAAAGGAAGTAAACAGATCTTATGTATTAGGAACAAATACTTACCAGTAATTTATTTCTAAGAACATATTATGGTATGCCATTTTTTCCAAAGGTGTTTTGTACTGAAGTAGGAGATTACTTGAAGCAAAGTGTTTGTTTCTCTTCTTAAAAGTGAGAAAATGATTTACAAAACCAGAGTATTTGCTGGCCCCACTTTTCCTCCTTACTTAACAGTGGAAGTAGTAATGCACATTAATACAACAAGAGAGCAAAGTCACTTCCCCAAACTAGAAGATCTACTATTAGAAGCAAGGGTTTTGAGATCATAGAAAAATCAACTATTCCTCTGGAAAATATTAAAAGTCTTTTCTCTTTATAAGGCTACTCTGAAAGTCATCATGGAACTGCTGCGGAGAAATACAGTTGAATTAAGAACATTACTTAATTCAATGGGACAAAAATTGCACCCCTCACCTCCAAAATATGTACATTATGGTTATAAATATATGGATTTAAAACCCTCTATACTTTCCCATAATTAATAGATTTACTGTTTAACTATATTACACACACACTCTCTCTCTCTCTCTCTCAATCATTTGAAAACAGAAGAAAATAATTCAGGAAACATTTCCTTTTTGTTTGCAAAAAAATGTGTTACTGAAATTTCATATTGTAAATTCTGGCATTATGGTCTCATGGAAATTGTAGGTTTCATTTTGTTCTGCTAAAATCTACAAATTTATTTCAGCAAGGTTTTGGCTGTATATCAGCAGGTGACAGAAGTCTAAAAGATTAATTTAAGAGTGGGACCTTCAAGATTAAAAAATAATTCCAAAAGATAGATTTATTCTTTATGAGTAAATGTCTTACATTTCACTTGCACAAATGACAGATAAATTTGGGTGAGTGAAAACATTTCTTGGGGTGGGGATGTGGCTCAAGTGGTAGTGCGCTCGCCTGGCATGCATGCAGCCCAGGTTCAATCCTCAGCACCACATACAAACAAAGATGTTGCGTCCGCCGAAAACTAAAAAATAAATATTAAAATTCTATCTATCTTTAAAAAAATTTAAAAATTAAAAAAAAAACATTTCTTAAATGCAGACAGAAATGTAATTGTCAAACATTTTTTTTAAAAAATGATTTAAATAGGTGCATAGATATTTAGTTTGTATTTTAACATAAAACACCTAAATTTATATTTATGTCAGTGATTAAACTAAACTTCTTCATTCAGAAAACAAATGCTGAACAACTACCAGATGCAAAGTTTTGCTGTAACTAGTTTTGTCATAAATATCATCATTTAATTTAAGAGTCAGATAACATTGTGGTATTTTTTTCTGGTTTGTTAGATCTTTTTTAAATTTTTTTTATTGCCAAATAATGAACATTGTGTTTTAAATCAAAATAGTAGTTCACACCCCACATACCCATGCTTTGGGAAACAGCAGACTGCATATAAATGGAGGTCCTATAAGTCTGTGTTTCCTGACATTGTGGGAGATGTCTGAAGTGTGTAGAAGTACACACACATGATGACTGCATGTTGGTGAAATTGCCAAACAGCACATTCCTCAGACCACATTGCCATCATTAAGTGAAACATGGCCACATAAATAAGTTAAAGGGATTTTATAAATAATTCAAATGAAATACAGTAAAAATTTGAAACTTTACTGAACGTTCATTTACCTGATTAAAATGATTTCTTGCAGTCTCCAATTCTGTATCTATTGTACAAACAGAGATTTCAGCTTGCTTTCTCACTTGATCCTCTTTGTTAAATTCTGTTTCTTTTTCTTTTAGTGGGTTCTTATTTTTTTCATGTAACATATCATCATTTTTTCTCTTCACCTCATCTTCTTTTAAGGTATATCTGAAGGTAATATGGATGCCTTTTAATTGATTTTTGCCAAAAACCAAAAATGTCTTTTTATGTTCTGGCTCTTTGTATGCTGATTTAGTATCTTAATAAAAATTTTATGTTCTCTGAAGCTTTTCTAGTTTAACATTTTAAATTTCTCCTTTAATATTGTGTAAAACATACATAATTGAAAGTCAATAATAAAAGATTGTTTTGTTATTTGATAAGTTTCTGTTACTAGCAAATCTTTTAGATACCACGGAAAAGTAAATTAGAAATGATTTGGTAAATTGACAAGTTTAAGGTAATTTTTTTTGCACAATCATAGGTCCTCCCCAGTTAAAAAGATAATTTCATGTCAAATAAGTTTTAAAGTCATTGTTTATATACAAACTTATGAATTCAGTAGTAATATCATTTATCTTCATAAAATATGTCAGACATACCTATAATTGGCTTACAATGTAACAGCATATTCAGACATTCTTTTTTCAATATGTGTCTTTTGGGGCTGGGGCTGTAGCACAGTGGTAGAGTGTTTGCCTAGCATGAGTAAGGTGCTGGGTTTGATCCTTAGCACCATATATAAATAAAATAAAGATATAAAAAATATGTATCTTTTGTATTACTATAACTCCGAACTGGAATAAATAATCTAATACCTGTTATTATGCTTTTTATGTTTCTTTTATGGTAACACTCTCAACTTACCTTTTTGATCATTATGTATTTTACAAAAAACTCAAAATCCATTTTTGAACAAGATGGGACCTAATATTTAAGACAATAATGAAGAGTAATGTTCTTCAACAGATGAAGGGATAAAAAAAATATGTGTGTGTGCACACACACAATGGAATATAAGACATAACAAAAATAAATTTATGTCAACGTATAGTCTACTGTCATGTATACCTAAAAAACATAAAAAGTATATGTCCTTTCAATACAGAAATATGAACAAATTTATGAATGAGAATGAATTTGAATAAAAAAATAATCTGTTTTCATTTCATTTATTAATGAATGTTAATGTTAGAAGTGTAGCCTAGTATCTAGCTCAGCACTAGCACATCACACTAGTAACACAAAACCCTGAGTTTGATCCCCAAAATCAACCTAAAAACTATAAATGTATAACATGTTTCAGGGCAGTGAAAAATGCCTCGCTGGTGGAATACAAACTTTCTTGAGAGAAATTTAAAAATCCTCTCATCTTTTTAAAGTTTCACAACTTTAACCAAATAACTCTATATTGAAATTTTTTTCAAAAGTAAACAGAAATATAGAAAGTTATTTTTTTTTCTTTTCTTCTCATTCCCAAATTTGGTACCAGAGATTGAACCTCCAGAAGCTAAATCCCTTAGATACATCCCAAGGTCTTTTTCATTACTTTTTTTTTGTTGTTGTTGTTGTTGTTGGAGACAGGGTCTCATTAATTTGCTTAGGACATTGCTGCCCATGTTAATGAGAAATATTTCGAACTTTTGATCCTCCTATCTTTGTCTCCCAAGCTGCTGGAATTATAGGCACATGCTATGGTATCTGAGTAGGAAATGATTTTTTTATAAATGATATTTTTTGAAATATTAACTGTAATAAAAAGTTAAAAATATAAACAAATAACAATCCCAAATTATGCTTGTTAAATAAATAGATTACTAGCAGATGGGGTTCCATAGAGACATTAAAATTGTGATGGGGAAAAATATGAACTTAGTTTTTAGAAGTAATCATATTTAATAATATGCTATCATATTTGTAAGAATTTTATAATTTATTCACGTTTTCTCCTTTGCAAAGTGCTAACAGATGAGGCAGTAGTTAAAAAAAAATTTTGTCCTTTCTTATTTTACTGAATTAAAGGAAAAGATTCCACTCCTTCTTTCAACCTAGGAAATAATACCTCAAATTGTGGAGTTGTTGTTTCAATTCTATATTTTCTTGCTTAAACTCTGATACACTCTTTTTTAGCTCATGAATCTCATTTTCCAGTTGTGCATTTTTTTCAAAATGTAGTGAACACTGTGTGCAGTGACTTTTTTTGCTTTTTATTATTCTTTGAAGTAATAAAACTGCTTTCTGGATTTTCGAAAGGCTAACAGAATCTGTTAGAAAAAAGAAGATAGAAATAAAATATGTGACTAATTTAAATATATGAATGCTGTATATTTCACATGCATTATTTATATACTAAAATAATGAGTGCATAAAACACGTGACACAATATGCTGAACTCTGAAGATTATAGCAGATGAGATTAGACCCCTATTGTTCTTTAGCTTAAAATCTAATGGAGAAGACAGACACAAAAAAGATCATTATAATTTTAGACAGATATTAGAAAGAAGGTTTGTGATCTAATACATAAATCTGATCTTTAGAAAAGATTCCCTGAAGAAAATAAAAATACACTGAGAAATGAACAGAAATCAGGTAGAATGTGAAGAACATTATTCTTTCAAACATAAAAATTCAAGTTTTCCAACTCCCCTGTGGTCTATACTTGTCTTGTACAGAAACTAAGAGGGACACTCCCACTGTAACCTGCTGCTGGACTTTGGTCTTGAGAGAGACAACTCTTTATCTTTCTTGCTTTTTCTTTATTCCCTGTTTACTAGGTTCATTTCTCCAAGTATTAGAATATATCAGCACTCATGTTATAAATAAATATTCTATCCAAAAGAACTGTGTAGAATATGTTGTTCTTACCATGGACATGTCCATCGTCTTTCTCTTTTGCTTTATGATGTTCCTCTCCAGATGAGTGAGAAACACACATCTGTGGAGAATCCTCAGAAAATACCTGCAAAATAAAGGACCCCAATGAGCTGCATGACGACTTCACCATCACTCTTTTAGACATCACCCAAATTTTGGTCTTGAAAGCAGCTAACTAACATGTAGATAACTGCAGACTGAGCAGTCATACTTTCCATAGCGTGTCTTAGCATTGTGCTCCAGATGAAGCTGAACACTTATCTTCCAATGGCTCCTGATTTGGTAAAAGCAGGGAGGATGTCATAGAAAAGGCATTCCTTGACAACATGCTAACAAAGGTGTATACACCCCAAAGGACGGGAGGAATGATATTCATTGTAACTCATCCGACTTTGCATTCACCATCAAATGTGAGAAGGCTTTCAAGTCTTATTTTAAAGAATTTTGAGGAGTATGTTTCATATTAAATAGGATTACACTTTTTAAACAATGAACTAACAAAGTTTTTGTTTGAAAATATGAGACTTAGGTGTTCAGTTGGGGATTTGACACTGAGATATGGCTCCTGCCCAGGATACACCCCAAAGGGAAAGCTGTAAACCCAAGGACCTACATATGCCAGCCAAATAAAATAAATCTAGATGTGTGCTAAATCTCACACCAGGAATGTTGGCAATGTGAGAAAAAAGATGAGATAGCATCTCTAAATTCCATCATCCCCCCATTAATGCACACAAATACATTTCTTTAATATACTAAGACATTTTGATAAAATTATTCAACATATTGACTGAATTTTCTGCAAGGATGAGAAACAAAATGAAAAGGTCACCACAGAAAAATTGTTTAATACATGTAAGAAGACAGAAATTGCGTCAACATACTTTATACACAAACAGAGATATAAAAAGTGTGCTATATATGTGTAATAAGAATTATAATGCAGGGCTGGGGATGTGGCTCAAGCGGTAGCGTGCTCGCCTGGCATGCGTGCGGCCCGGGTTCGATCCTCAGCACCACATACCAACAAAGATGTTGTGTCCGCTGAGAACTAAAACATAAATATTAAAAATTCTCTCTCTCTCTCTCTCTCTCTCTCCTCTCTCACTCTCTTTTTTTTAAAAAAGAATTATAATGCATTCTGCTGTCATTTATTTTTTAAAAAATCAATAAAAAATAAACAAAAAATAACAAATAAACATTAACCAGGATTTAAAGTTTATAAATATATATATATTTCAACTTGTAGCAAATAACTACTGATTTTCACTAGAATTTTGAGCCTTTGACAACATCACCCTTTCACATGAATGCAGTCAGTGACCATTATTACCATTCATAACCCAGGTGGTTATTCGTCAGTCTCAAATTTAATCTCAACTTTTTATTTTTCAAAATGTTTATGCAAGTGGAAGCACAAGCAACATTTAGAATTTTTTTGCCTCCATTACATAGTAAATTTAGCTATAAGTTGACAGGACTACTAATGCTATTTTCAGATTCTAACCAGTTCAGAGTGGTTTTAGATGTAATTAGTAATATATAATGCCTGGATTCCAAAAGAATATTTAAAAGGTATTTTCATTTGGCCTCCTTTACTTTCCTCAAGAAAGAAAAACAAGAAGGAACAGGAAGAAATGCTTTATATGTTGACAAACCTGAGACTGGGTGCATTGAGCGTCATCAGAACTTTTGTGCTCTTCTTCTGAAGTCATGTCAAAATGGGTCTCTGCTGATAAATGAATACATTTACTCACATTCCTTAGAACTGCATTAGAAAGCGTGAACATCAATCCAAATAGAAAAGGATGATTGTAACACCAAAACAACTTAATATTCCCAAATGTGATTTCCAATTAAGTTTAATGTTTGGTAAATAATTACTGGTTTCAACTTTCCACAGTTTTTCTTTTTTCTTTTTCTTTCTTTGTGTATACACCTTGGGAGTGGACCCACAAACTTATGCATTCTTGTCAAATACTCTAACATTTAGTTCTATCCCATGGACACTTTAATTGGCAACTGGAGTCCTCTGAGTGAACTGAATACAGCCATCCTTCAAGGCTTCGACTTCCAAGTAGTTGTGAATAAAGATGTACCCATTTGCACCCAACAAACATTGAGTTCTCAGGGAGTATTTTTTCTTGATCCAAATCCTCAACACACATCTTATAGAGACATACAGGATACAAGGTTTAGTGCAAACCATATTGCCAAGATTTGTCTACTCAAGATCAATGAAATTTGCTCAGAAACAAGCTTGAAAATACACATGGAAAGAAGGGCTGATTCTGGGAAAATGTTAGTATAGAGTAAGCTGCATTCTAAGCTGCACTATTGCATGGAGACCAAAGAGTTGGTGAAGAGCTTCTCAGCAGAGTGAGTGAAAGAGGGATTTTATTCAAATCCCTAAAATTTCTGAACACTGAAAAAGTCCTGAGATTCAGTAAAATGTGTACCATAAACAAAAAAAGCCTACAACCTGCATGCAGATCTGCCTCAGACAAAGGGGGAGAGAGAAGAGGAAGTTGCATTCTAAGTTGTACCATGATGTGCCCTGCTAAGGAGAAACCTGAGATCAAAAATATTGCCTTAACTGATCTGACCAAAAGGTGCACTATGCACTGGTGCTTAAAAAGCATGCTCTTCTCTCAATGAGTGATGGGAGTGCTGAAGCCATAGCCATCCTCGGAAAGAGTGCAACAGTAATTTTTTTGATTCAGTTCCTCTAAACAACACACACACACACACACACACACACACACGCACACGCACACGCACACGCACATGAGGATCCTGGAAGTGCCTATCAAGGGACCTAGGTTGTGCCTCATGGAAGGTAGAAAAAACTGGTGCAGGCTAGACTATATCCATGTGACTCCAGTGAGAAGGGCAAAGGGGAACCTATATGTCTGGAAGCTAATGTGACCAGCTGAAGTGTCAGAGAAAATGACCTAAGAAGGAAGAGAAAATGTGCCCCCAGGGATGGTGTTTTTTCTGGCTACTCACCCCTCAAAAAGACAGGTGAGAGGTGAGTAGCCAGAGAGCAGGAGATGGCGAGAGCATGAAATTCTGTAGGCCCACACAGAGAAAAGTATGAAATAGGTCAGGATTTGTCTCAGAATAAAGGGATAGGTGAGGCCTAATGCCAGAGGACAGTTGAGGCAGAAGAAAGGTATAAAGATACAGAATGAGGCTTGGCTTATATCAGGAAATATTTCTAAGAAATTTCAGAAGGTTGACCTTTCACATTCTAAAGAGATGCTTATGGTGACATTTGCATGGTAGCTAGTTCACTCCAAAGGCTGGAAATAGGGAGAATGTAATAGTATGATATGTAGGGGAAACAACTCAGAATTGAGGGGATATTCCCAGAAACAGAGGAGAGATCATTTTCTATGACTACTGATGACATTGTGAGGAAAATCCTCCCACCTCTTTGGGAAAACCACCTTACATGTGAGAACACTGGTAGCATTTCAAGTGTTTTAACATTGTGTTCCCTGGAGTGTTGTAATGTAAAACTTACCCAATTCGACTGTCTTTTCTTTCACCTTGCCTAATCCTTTCCGTGGAAGCGCCTTTTTTATTGTGATGGGATCGGTGCGCTTAGAAAGAAGATAGTACATAAAGAGTGTATTTTTCATTGACTACAAAGTTAATAATTTAGAATAAATATAGAAATTTCATTACCTTTCTGAAATCAGATGAATCCCTAGAGGCTGAAAAACAAAAGGGGTATATAATCAAGCAAAGTTGAAGAGGACAAAACAACTCATACATTACAGATGCCTCCACATACATCTGAGGTCCATGGTTCAGCTGTGCTAAAAATTATGCTATCTCCTGGGTTTCTGTGCTGGCTGGTTTGGCTGACAACAATCATGTGACTAAAGGAATTTTGTGAATAGGTTTTGTGAAACATGCTGTTCATTTCACAAACCTGAGATTATTTGTCCAAGGACCATAAATAAAACAGACAAGGAAACATATACCAATGCAGAGATACAGATTGATGGAGAATCCAACAATCCTCTAGTGGAGAAGCAAAGAAGGTCCCTAAGAGCATCAATGGCAAAGGTGAAGTCAAAACAAAAACAAGCCATAGAACCTATCTTACTGAAATACTATTGAAAAGATTTAATCTTTATAATTTTAAGTATGTATATTTTTACTGCCTTTGTCCTTTCATTTTTGCTTAGTAAGGCCAAAGCTGTGTTCAGATCCCAGGGAAATGTTAGGTTCATTTCTCAACAAAGATATCTGAAGGAGTCAGTTGATATACATATTTTGACACTGAAAGCTATGACATCTATTATTTGTTTCTTATATTCAGGTGGGATGCTGGTTCCTCTTGTGCATCCTCTATTCCTGTATTCTCTGGTTTAAACAGATTAGATTTTCATGATCCCCTTGTGTGAGAACAGATAGTTTCTACATCTAAGAAATAAGGGTTAATTGGTTTAAACTTTTGAGACATAAAAATTTAAAGGGAAAGTTGAAATGGAAGAGCACAGCTTTATCTGATAACAATAATATATTATTACACACACAAACACACTCATATATGACAAAGATTTTGGGTATTCAAAGAGTAAACTGTATAAAGAGTTCTGTTTGCAAATGAATTTGGTTTGGTGTGACTTGCCAGTGTTTTAAGTGTATTCAAAAAAGGCCAGGCCTATATAATATATAATTATATATATAATTATAATTAGCTTTTGAAGGATGAGGATGTAGCTCAGTAATGAAGTGAATTTCTAGAATGCCCATGATCAAAATTTTATTTTCAGGCAAATAGGAAAGAAATACAGAAAGTAATTATGTAAGGAAAAAAGAGAGGGAGGTAAGGGAGAAGGAAGGAAGGAAGTGAGTAAGGAAGGAAGGAAGGAAGGAAGGAAGGAAGGAAGGAGAGAGGGAGGGAGGGAGGGAAGGAAGGAAGGAAGGAAGGAAGGAAGGAAGGAAGGAAGGAAGGAAGGAAGGAAGGAAGGAAGGAAGGAAGAGAGAAAAGAAGAGAAAGAGTAGAGCTGTCATTAAAAATCACTAATGATTCTGAAATGTAATTTTGCTCCTCAGAATGACTCAATTTAAACCACAGCAAGCAGTATGTCTGAGAGGTATGGAGAAAAGATGGTCATGGCTGGAATTTTTCCCCAACTTACAAGCCCCTCATGATTCAAATGATGGACAAGTTACAGTCTCTCACATATTGTGAAAGATAGATATACTGATAGCCCCTGAATTGCAAGCTCTCAGTTTCCCCTTCATTCCCTCCAAGATTACCCAGCTAACTTATTTTGTTTCTTCCACATTTCTCCTTCCCAGGCACTTTTCAAATGCAACATCTTGATCTCTGGTCTTGATTCTTTATATTTTCCATTTTGTCAATGAATTATCCCCACTCTTTCTTTTTCTTTACTTTTTTTTTTAGTTGAGGATGGACACAATGTCTTCATTTTATTTATTTATTTATTTATCTATCTATCTATCTATCTATCTATCTATCTATCTATTTATTTATTTATATGTGTTGCTGAGGATAAACCCAGTGCCTATCTATCTCTCTATCTATCTATTTATTTATTTATATGTGTTGCTGAGGATAAACCCAGTGCCTCAGGCATGCAAGGCAAGCACTCTACCACTGAGCTACAACCCAAGTCCACCACTCTTTCTTAATTCCCAACTTAAGGATTAGACCTAAGAAATATAAATTCTATACTTTGAGTTCTTATCACTTGCCAAGAGACAAGATCAGAATAAAAACTAGATGTATGCAATAACTTTATTATATTTGATGTTCCAGTGGCTCTGCATTTAGTTTTGCTAAAAGGAAATCCTCTCCTGGCCTCTTTACATGGTGGCCGGCAGATAGTTATCATTGGAATCACCTTACATGAAAGAAAACATAGATGTGCAGGCCAGGTTAAGTCAGAGTATACATTTTGAATAGGGATCGCCACAGATGATCTATTAGAGTCTGAGAGTCTGGGTCTGCACTTAGTCTGCTTCTCATTTCCCTGCCTTCAAATGCCTTACAGTAATACAGCCAGTTTTCCACCCAATGATGTTCCCAAACCTGAACGATGAGAAGAAGTCCTTTCTCCTTCATTTACTCACTGTATTCTCTCTGCTTTTCTCAGTGTCTATTCTCCCTTCTCCTTTCCAAATTGTCCAAAGAATATTTTAAAAACCTATGAATTTAGGTGTCAGTCCATAACAATTTGCACATTTTTCCACTTCCCATACTTCTGTGTCTGCCATCTGTGCTTCATCCCAGGTATTGGCAAGAATGTCTATGATATAGGTATTTTTATTTTTTATTTGTTTTAATTACAATATTGTTTTACATAAATTTATGACCAGACACATGGATTTATGAACATTTCACTTAAACAGAAAAAAACCTTCCTTTCTTCATGATCAGTTCTTCACATGTCAATTGCTTTCTAATGACAACTCAGAAATGAGTGGTGAGAAAAAATATTCTCACCTTGAGTCATTTGCACAACTGGAAACTCTCACTTTCCTTCCACATTTTGAACAGGTGGTCTTTTTATTCTGGTACATGACTGAAATTTATCAGCCTTCATGACTTCTTTTTCCTTCATTTACTCGCTGCACTCACTCTCTCTGCCTTTCTCAATGTGTATTCACCCTTATCCTCTCTACTTCACAATTTCCAACTCCCCTATGATCTATGCCTGTCTTGTATAGAAACTAAGAGGGACACTCCCACTATAACCTGCTGCTGGACTTTGGTCTTAAGAGAGACAACTCATTATCTTTCTTGCTTTTTCATTATTACCTGTTTACTAGGTTCATTTCTCCAAGTATTAGAATAAATTAGCACTCATGTTAGAAATCAATATTCTGTCCAAAGAACTGTGTAGAGTATGTAGTTCTTACCATGGACATGTCCATCTGCTTTCTCTTTTGGTATATAATGTTTCTCTCCAGATGAGTGAGAAATGCACATGTGTGGACCACCCTCAGAAAATACCTGCAAAATAAAGGACCCCAATGAGCTACATGAAAACTTCACTATCACTCTTTTAGACATCACCCAAATTTTGGTCTTGAAAGCAGCTAACTAAAATGTAGATAAGTACAGTCATATTTTCCACAGGGAAACCTAGAATTTGTACTTAAGATGAAGCTGAACTCTTGTCTTCCAATGGCTCCTGATTTGGTAAAGCAGGATGGATATCATAGAAAAGGTATTCCCTGAAAATTTAATAACATAAATGCATGTATTCTAAGAGTTTAAACAACCATATATCACAACCCCACAAGATGAGAATGCATTAAATACTTAATTAAACATTATTGAGAAATATAATTAATATTATGTTGCATTACATGTTTTAAATTACAGACTTATGAGACTCAGTGTGATAAAGAGATTTGGAATTATGTGATGTGGAGCAGGAATAAGACTTTATTGGACTTGCCTCATTTTGGTCATCAGAGTCTCACAGGATCTAAAGAGCTTATAGTAAGTGTTTCACAGAGAGAAAATTCAGTTTAATAAAATGACAAAGTAGGGTGAAGAAATGTTTCTATGGTACTGTTAGAAAGCAACACACAGGATCTGGGTAGAGTAAACAACATGTTCCTCTGAGAGAGAACTAAAAAGTACACCAATGAAGAAAAATGGCAGCACAAAAATGTACAGCACTTCCTGACTATTTTTCAGAGCTTGAGTCATATTGGCTCCTGTATGCATTCTGGATAAAAAAAGAGCAGCTATGGAAAAAAGAAAACCTGGAGAGGCACCGTAGAGAGCCTCAGACCAAACGAAACCCAGAATTTTGGCTTTTAGAATAGTAAATGAATTCAAGGATTTCACCAGGCATCCATGGGCTGGGTGTGTGAGCTATGCACATTTGAGTGTATGAGAAAAACTGGTCTGAAATTACTGTTTGATTAGGATCTGCATGTATGTGTGTCTTTTCACTCACTCTGCCTGTGATACCCACAGAGCACCTGAGATGGGTGTGATTTTCCATGTTTATAATGTAACAAACTGAGCCACTGGGAAGGACCATCTTTTACCATAAATGTACTCAATGACCATCACCACTATATATGTTCATCAATTAAAATGGTTATTAGCAAAACCACTAATTTTAACTTCTTCATCATTTTCAGGGGTTAAAAAAACAGAAACCCAAATAATATTCAGAAAAAAAATCTGCCTGAATCACAAGGATAATATTTATCTATATGTTATCCTGAATTTTAATGCTATTTTCAGATTCATAACCAGGTAAATTCTATTAGGTTTCAATATTAAATTATTATCTTTAGATTTCAAACCACTGTTATGAAAGATAATCAAATTTGTCCATATTGACTTTCTTAAAACAAGGAATACAGTAAGAAATCAGAAGTTTTAAAAAATATATCTGAGTGAACACACCTGTGGCTGCTTATTTTTGGTGTCATCAAGACCTTCCTCCTCTTCTTCAGATGATGAGAACCAAAGTGGTTCAGCTGAAAAATGTATGTAGATTTACGTAAACAACTTAGAACATTTAGAGAGAATGATAGTCTGCCAAAAATAAAAAGTAATAATAAGCTTGAATTTTAGGTGCTATTACCTCTTTAACTGTTTATTGGTGGGGTATACTTGTGTGTACTCAGTGATTTAAACCTAAAACATTGCAACATTGGCAAGAGCTCTGCCAGAGTTGTATATTTGTTTATTTTTGGAAACTGGGTCTCTCTAAAGTGTTTGTTTTGGCCTGAGACTGCCATTCTCTTGTCTCAGTCTCCCAAGAGCTGTGTTTAGAGGTGATCCACTGTACCCAGCAGAGAATTTTTTTTCAGGGAATGTTTTTAGTGGTATAAAACTTCAATAGTCTACCTGAGGAGACACTATGTATCACCAGGTTTAAGAAACCAGAATATCTCAAAGGTATATCCACTCAAGATGAATGAAAATTTGCCAGAATTAAATTTTAAGAACACTAAAGAAATGTGGGGATACACACAATTTGGTATTCTCTTCCCCATAACAGTAACTTTTAAAAACAACTATTCATCAATAGTCATTTCCACAGTGACTTAGACTCTACTGTTATCAATGAACATCTTGCATATGCAATATTTTCCTACATTACTCTAAACAAATGTGTTCTTCTGTAAGACTTAGTCTGTTCAGTCCTGCATGATTATCAATCTCCTTGTCATAAACTGCTTTTTACCCCCTTGAGGTGTCTCAGCATTTCAGCCACTGTTCAACTGGATAGCTACCAGTTGACTTGTAAATTACTCCTTCCCCTGTCTAGCCCTTTGGCTCCTGAACTTGAGAAGACCTCTTTTATATCACCTTAGCATCAACAGTTTATTTGAACCGAGAATTATTATGTTCCCTATGAGAATAGAGTAAAAAGGTGCCAGGAATAATGGCTTTCCTAGAGCTAGGATTCAGCAGAGACTAAAGGAATGAGGTTACCAGTAAGAGGCAGAAAATGGGGAAAGCTTAAAAGGCCGCAGCTAGATACAGAGTGAAGCATTAAATGGGTCAGTATTTGTCTGAAAATATAGGGATTGGTGAGGAGCCATCAAGATGACAGTAAAATTAAGGGAAAGGATAAAGTGTTAGGCTGAACGCATGAAAGATTTCTGGGTAATTTTAAAAGCTGGCCTTTTATCTTCTAGAGAGGTTCATAGTCACATTTTCGTTGTAGCTAGATGGCTCCAAATGCTGACAATAGGATGAGTGTGGAGAGCATATGCATGAGCAGAAATGAATAAGAAGGTGGCAGGAATGCCAAATAGAGGGAAGTAGGCCAGAATGGAAAAAATGTTCCATGAAAAATAGAGGATATATCATTTTCTGGGACCAGTGTAGAATGAAGTTCCATTAAGTAATAAAGGACAAAGCTGGGTCTCTGGAATAAGAGGCTCTGTACTGTTACACAAGGTTTCAAATGGCATGTAGAATAAAACACACCAACTGTTTAAGTTCTTCGGGTTTAGCATGTAATATTTGAATTTCTCATTTTTGTATGTTAAGGGACTCATTTTAGTGCTTGGGGGTCAGTTTCCTGAATCTTGGATTTACCCAGCCTTCCAATGAATAAGAGAAAAAGCTTTGTGGCAGAGCCACTGCTTAGCATGCCAAAGTATCTGTGTTCAGTCCCCACCATTGAAAAGTAAACTAAAACAAAAGCAAACCAAAAAAGAAAGAAAAGCATGAAGAGGGAATATATAAAGTGGTTTGTGTAAGTAGTTTTGAATTTACAACTCTGGGTCAATAAAAATCATAAAAGAGTAATTTCCTAAAAATACTCTATTAGTTTTACAGAAAATGAATAATATAAAGAATACACAATAATACGTATGGTTTAATACAGAGATAATCACAACTGATGAAGGACATAGAATCCACAGCTGCATAAAGTACAATGTAATTGTTCAATAAAGTGGGTATTATATTAGAATTGAAATTAAATTTTGATTGGGTCTTGTTTCACACACTATACTTAATCTCTGGGTTCAGACACATATTTTTATGTTCATCTCCCAAGATTTGGAAATTATTGGCAGCTATGCAATAAGTTTTTATAAAATTTTGGAGGAAAATAGAGCCTCATAATTCACCTAACAGGTATAAGAATTCCGGGAAATTTAATTTTAAAAATGTCTGAGATAAAGATTTTTTTAGAAATCATTTTGTTGTGACTTTAAAGATACAATTTTAAACTTGTATGCCAATATAGACACTGGAATGTGTATGTATGTGTGTATGTATGTATATGTATATATATTTTTTACCTGATTTGCATATCCTTTCTTCTGTTGTCCCCACTGTATTCTTTTGAAGAAAATACCTCCTGTCTAAGATAGGCTGTATGGGTTTGGAAAGTAGATATTAAATATGTGTTGTACATTTTATACTATACACGGTTAATAATTCAAGACAAACATAGAAGTTTATAATTACCTGCACAACAGGATGTGTGAAATTCTGGAATACTGAAAAGCAAAGGGGATACACAATTCACAAAACATGAATATGACAAAATCACCCACACCTTCCTGCTGAATTGACATGGAGTCAAGTTCCAAGGGTTAGCTTTGATAAATAATATTTTAACATTTGGACTTCTGTGTTTGCTGGTTTTTGTTGAGTACAGCAGCATGATTCAAATATATTGAAGAAAAACATCCAATATTAGTTTAATCAAGCATAGAGTTAAGTTTTCAAAAGTGAGATTACATTTCCGATTACCACAAATATAATAGGGAATGCACACATGCCAAGTAAAGGTGCGAATTGATTGAGGGAATGGGGATATCTAATCAGAGGAGCAAAGGAGAAACTTTGGGGCATAAATATATAAAATAAAGAAAATAATTTAACAGCAGGTATGTTTAATGTAGCCTATCACAATCATTTCATTAACTTTATTACAGGTATGTATCCTGTTCCTCCATTTGTCCTACAATATAGTAAGTCCAAAGTTGTGATAACCATCAAGTGGAAAGTATAATTCATTTGCATTGAGGAAAGTTCTGAGAAATGATCAGCTTTGGTATACACTTATTAAAATAATCATTTTTCCATACCCATGGAGGACAGTGGTGTATCTTCTTTTAATATATCCTCTGGTCTGACCCACTGAAAGTTTCTTGATTCATTCATTTGAGAAGACATAGGAACTGTATCTAATAAATAATTTTAATAATCATAAAATATTAATATATGGTAATCCAAAGGGGAAAAGTGAACTGAAATGCAGAAGAATTATCAGACATGAAAAACCTTTTATATTTCAAATTCATTAGCATATATACAAAAAATAACAGCTTTGGTATTCAACAAATTAACCTAAAGAGTCTGCTGTTTACAAAATGAGACTTGTTTGATATAACTTCTTAGACTTTCAAAGATTTTCATAAAATATCTGTCATATCAGAATACTAGCTATTTAGAGAAAAGGACTTGGCAGAGTAATTGAGTGCATTCCTAGCATGCCTAAAGCCATGGTTTCATTAAAGAAAAAAACTGTCTTTTTAAATGCCCCATATTTCTTAAATGCTATGTTTCTGATCTCAAATACTGATATCAATACATCCCTATACTTGGTGGTTATGCAGCAAAGGAATTAAAGTGTCTGGTTGCCCCAATTCTAACAGTTTCCCCTGCTTAAAACCATCTCTGGACTAGTAATTCTCACTTTTGTTTGAAGGCAAATATAGTGAAACCAGCTGAAATGCATTACCTCAGTCTCTTTATTATTACCTTCAAAATTACCTACCTAATTTTATTCCCTCCTCACTACCCCCTCCCTTTGATTTTCAAAAGCTATCTCTAGACCTCTAGTCTTGATTCTTTTTTGGTTGTTGTTGTTTAGATTATTCCCACTACTTTTTCTTCCCAATGCAGTAACTGTATCTTAAAAATACAATTTCTAGGAGCTGGGTTTTGGCTCAGTCTTAGGGCGCTTGTCTAACACATGTGAAGTACTGGGTTGAATCCTCAGCACTATATAAAATAAATAATATAAAGGTATTGTGTCAATTTACAACTCAAAAAATCTTTAAAAAAATACAATTTGGGGGCTTGGGTTATGGCTCAGCGGTAGAGTGTTTGCCTTGCATGTGCAAGGCTCTGGGTTCGATCCTCAGCACCACATAAAAATAAATAAATAAATAAATAAATAAATAAACAAATAAATAAATAAATAAATAGAGTTATTGTGTACAACTACAAAAAATATTTTAAAAAATACAATTTCTATGTTTCATCCATTTGTTCTTCCCCTTTGCCAACAGACATAATCAAAAACAAAGCAAGATTTATTCTCTAATTTAATATAGTTATGCCATGAACTAAGACACAATGGCTCTTAATTTAGATTTTCTAAAGGGCAATTCATTCAACTGCTCTTGCAAATCAGAATGTAGTCTGAGAATCAAGGAGCATTGGAAGCATCTTTGAATGTATTCAGGAGGTAGAACCAAAGACCTGCTGAGTCAGAACATACATTTTGTACAAGGTCCCCAACATATGATTCAATAAAATTTAGAGTTCTTAGGCATGCTTAATCTTCTACCAATTCCTCTAAATTAACATGCCTATTTGATGTTTCTTTTTGCTTTGTTATTTTGTTATTGGTACTGGGGATTGAACCCATGGGTGTCTAACTACTGAGCAACATCCACATCCCTTTTTATATTTTATTTAGAGAAAAGGTTTTGCTGAATATCTGAGGGCCTCATTCAGTTACTGAGCTGGCTTTAAAATAAAAATTATTTCTCCGTCTTCAGCCTCCAGAGCCACTGGGAATAGAGGCATGCACCATGTGCCTGGCCATTTATTTCACCTATTTAAAATTCTCCCTATTTTGTACTCTAATTTATAGATGTATTAGAAGTCATAATCTTTCCAAGGAATGTTTCATCAGGCCATCATCAATGTGCATCTGCTTATTTTTTCTTTTTCTTTCTTTCTTTTTTCTTTTGGTTGTTGTTGTCTATAGTCTTTTCTCATTCTTCATTTCCGAATTCTTCTCTCCCCTTTCTTATGTCCCAACTTTTCTCTAATTTCAGCAGGTCTGGACTTAATAACTCAGCTCCTCTAGGACCACTCCAACTTACCCTGTGGTTGCAACTTGATAAGATACACTATTTCAACTCCCATACTATTTATTATTTTCATTTCTTCCACTATTAAATCATACTAGTGCTCATGTTTTAAACATGCATTATATCCAATGATTTTATAATGAGTGGTTCTTACCTTCTGTATGTCCATTTATACCATCTTTTTCTCTTTGATGTGCATCACCAAATGAATGACCAACATTATTCTGAGGAAGAATCTGAGAGAGAGTCGTCTGGTAAAATTAAACAACTAATGAATTATATGAAGATTGCCTAATCAGTATTCTAAGGAGACACCTAATTTTCCAGATTTGAAATAAATTAGATGAAAAACTAGAGAAGTACACATTAAAAATTGAAATATTTTATATCACAGTGTTATATATACTCTGCAAATCAGCCAAATATTATATTCATTTGTCTACTAACTCTATAAAACCAGGATAGAATGACAATAGAGAACTATCAACACGAGGGCTAGGGTTGTGGAATATATATATATATATATATATATATATAAAATAATGGGTTCATTATATCTCTCCACTAATCCACCAAAAGCAGTTGTACGAGGACAGTTTATACTAAGGGCTACCTCCATTTGAAAATCTAAGATATTTCAATTTAAAAACCTCATAATGCATCCCAAGGTCTAAGAAAAACCTCAGTAAATGAATTCTAAAACCAATACAAGAAAAGAATTCATTAAAGTCAGAGCCAAAATTATAAAAGATAATTTTTTTTAAAAAAAAACATAGTAATAATGGAACAAATAGTTTGTTTTTAAAATGGTAAATAAACTTGATAAACCCTTGGCCAAGGGAACTAAAAGAAAAAAGGAGATACAGATGAATAAAGCTAGAAACAAAAAGTGAAATATTAAAACAGATACCACTGAAATCCAGAAGATCTCTAGAGACTACTAGAGAACTTATTCAATGAATGGGAAAAAATTTAGACTATTTTAAAGAATAAAATCGAAAGATAAATAAATCTAAGTGATATTAATGAAATATGTCATAAAATGTTGAATCAAATAGATAGAGAAAACCGTAGCTCAATAACAAGCAATTAGGTTGAAGCAATAATAAAAAGCCTTATGGATCAGAGGTTCAGAGGTGAATACATGGCTAAATTTTATCAGATATTTAAAGAAGAACTGATATTAATCCCCCATTACATTTAAGAGCAAAGGAAAGATGCTTCCAAAGCAATTTCCTGAGTGGAAAAGTGAAGATTGGACAGAACAAGAAAAAACTAGATATCAATATCCTTGAGGAACATAGTATAAAAATTCTCATAAAATCTTTGCAAACCACATTCAACAACACATTACAAAATAACATACATATCAGGCATAGTGCTGTAGGTCTATACTCTCAGAAAAGCATCAGGTTGTTTGAGGAACACGGTAATTTCAAAGCCAGCCTGGGAAATTTAGTGAGACCTGTTATCAAAGTGAACAATAAAAGGTGCTGGGGATGTGGTTCCTTCGTACCATGCTCCTGGTATGAGACTCTAGTCACATACAAAAAAAAAATCCATAAAAGCTGATTTTGATCCAGGATGATTCAATACATGCAAATCAATAAAACTAATACATCACATATAGAATCAAGACAAAATTACATGATCTTTTAAGAAGCAGCAGGAAAAGCCTTTGACAAATTCAATGGCCCTCATGACAAAGCCCTGAGAGATTAGAAACAGGAGAATTTTATTAAAATAAAGACCAAGTATACCAAATCCAAAGCCAATAGTAAAATGAAGAAGAATATTTTCTCTAAAATCAGGAAATACACAAGGATGTTCATTGCTGCCAATCTCACTAATCACAGTACTTAAAATTTTAGAAAAAGTGGGGCTGGGGATGTGGCTCAAGCGGTAGCGCGCTCGTCGGGCGTGCGTGCGGCCCGGGTTCGATCCTCAGCACCACATACCAACAACGATGTTGTGTCCGCCAATAACTAAAAAATAAATATTTAAAAAATTCTCTCTCTCTCTCCCTCTATCACTCTCTCTTTAAAAAAAAAATTTAGAAAAAGAGAAAGAAATAAAAGGGATTCAAATAGGAAAGTTAAAATGTTAAATTATTTCTATATGCAGATGATTTAGTCCTATTCTTAGAAGAACATAAATAATATATTATGAAAATTCTACTTTGATGAATGAATTCATCAGAGTAACAGGATACAAAATAAACATATAAAAATAAACTGTTTGTCTATATACCATAGCAAACCTAGAGAGAATAAAGCAAGAGTAATAGCTCATTCAAATAACTTTAAAAATAGCTAGGAATAACCCTAAACAAGAAAGTGAATGACCTCTTCAAGAAAAATTACACATTGAAGAAAAAAATAAGAAAACAATAGGAAGTAAAAAGATCTGCTATGTTCATAGAGAAGCAGAATTAATATTGTGAAAATGGGCATAGTACCATAAATGAATTATAGATTCCATGTATTCCCATTCAAATTCAAATGATACTGTTTGCAGAAATGGGGGGAAAATAACTACTTCTAAATTTGTATGGAAGAAAAACAAACAAAAAATACTAGGACAAAGTGATACTGATCATAAGAGAAACAATGGATAAACCACAATGCCCAATTTCAAAATAAAACAGAGCCATAGTAATAAAAAACATGGTCCTGGTGTAAAGAAAGACCCATAGACCAATGGATAGAAAAGAAGTCAGAGAGCAAACCCAGGGGTACAGTCATGTGATACTAGGCAAAGACACCAAAAACATATTTTGGAGAAAAGACAAACAACATTTTAGAAATAGTGTTGGAAAAATTAGATATCTATATGTAAAAGAAGAAACCTAGATGCCTATTTTCTAACACTGTACAAGAGTTTATTCAGAAAGGACTAAAGACATATGTACCAGACTAGAAGGTTTACAAATACTAAAAGAAAATATATGGAAAACACTTCAGTATGTAGGCAATAACTTCCTGAATAGAGCCCCCTACAGCTCAGAAAATAAGAGCAACAATGGATAAGAGAGGGTGCATCAGAGATCCTCATTGTTATACAAAATTACATACAAGAGGTTGTGAGGGGAATGGGATAATAAACAAGGAGGGAAATGAATTACAGTGGATGGGGTAGAGAGAGAAGATGGGAGGGGAGGGGAGGGGGGATAGTAGAGGATAGGAAAGGTAGCAGAATACAACAGTCACTAATATGGCAGTATGTAACAGTGTGAATGTGTAACTGATGTGATTCTGCAATCTGTATTTGGGGTAAAAATGGGAGTTCATAACCCACTTGATTCTAATGTATGAAATATGATATGTCAAGAGCTTTGTAATGTTGTGAACAACCAATAAAAAAAAGAGAGGGTGCATCAAACTGAAAAATTCCTGCATAGTAAGTGAAACACAAAACAGTAAGAAATGGGAGCCTCCAGAAATGGAGAAAAGCTTTGCCAGCTATTCTTCTGACAGAGGATTAATATCCTAAAAATATTAATGCAAATATCTTCCTACCAGAAAAACAAAAACCTTTTCAATAAATGAGCAAATGCACAGCTAGTTCTCAAAATAAGAGATACAATGGCCAACACTTCAGGGGAAAAAATAAAAACCATAACATCTTTATCAATTGGGAATATGCAAATCAGAACAACATCAAGCTCCTATTTTCCACCATTCAAAAAAGCAATCATCAAGAAGGCAAATAATACTGGGAAGATGAGGAGAAAAATCTCTTACATGTGAATGGCAGGAACATAAATTACTATATCACTATGGAAATTCATATGAAGGCTACTCAAAAACTGAACATAGAACTACTTTATTATTCAAATATACTACTCAGTACTTACCAGAAAATATTAAAGTCAGCTTATTTTAGAAATATACATATGCCCATCTTGCCATGACACTATTAATAATAGGCAAGTCATAGAATCAGGCTAGATGCTAGTTAATAAAAGAATGGATAAAGAAAATGTGGTATATATAAACAAGGAAGATTTCTATGCATAGAGAACAACAAAACTAAGTTAATTTTAGGAAAATGAATAAAACAGGGAAGCATAATGTTAAATAATATAAGCCAGACTCAGGAAACAAATATCATATATTTCTCTCACATGGAAAACTAGAGGTGGAAATGTTCAACATAAAAATAGATGAATAATAAATTTTATCCATTAGCTCTTCATAACTGAAATAAAATTAAAGTAATTTCAAAAACAAAAGATATCGTTTACATTTAACCTTATTTTAGCTTCTTCAGGATATTTGCAAATATATTTCCTAACCTGGAATAGATCATAAAAATAGTAGTGTTTTACAATAAACATTAAAGTAAGTAAATACAGAAACATCTAAAATTTGAAATTTCAAAATTTGACATAGAATCTATATATTTTAAGAAACTATAATGGAAAAACAACAATTCTGAAACTAAAGTATTACCATACAATTATTGAGTGTTTCTGCTTCTAGAACTGGTTATTACTTTGCACACACCATTTATTCTTTGATTAGATGAAGAGTAAATTTTTAGAAAATTTCATTACCTCAAATTTCTTTAGAATTTTTATTGGTTCTTTTCAGTTATACGTCAAAATAGAAGTTATATACTAGAATATAATTATAAAAGCAAAGAATATAATTTGTTCTAATTCAGGACCTAGTACTTCCTTCTGTTCTTCTAATCTTTCTGCTATTTACTTAGAGTTTTTTTTTTAATTACTGTCACTTTTAGTGGAAAGACTCAAAGTATGGATATGCAAGCCATTTTAATACAAGTATTAAGATACAGATTCTAGATTTCTGGGTTGCCATAATTCCCAATATTACTTTAGTATAAACATGGAGCCACGGAAAGAAATAGAGAATATAGGTCTCCTCAAATGCTATGATACCAAAATATCAAGGGTCCAAGTAAAAAAAGAAAAGTTATGTGCAATGTATATTATATATTCCAAACTAAAGGCACCAGGGAAATTCCACAATTTTGTAAAAATTAATTTAGGCATGAGTATTGTAAGTCATGTAAGAATGATTTAAAAACCACAGTAATGAAAACTGATACAAAAAATCCTTGAATAAATATTATGTTTCCTCTACAGTTAGAAAGCTGTTTCTAATGCAATTTTTCTTTCACTATGCATTTCACAGCCCATTGTTACTTCCAGCCCCCATGATCCCCAAGTACTTGAGAGAACAGTGATACAAAAAGCATTTTTTTTTAAAAAATCAAATAATTAAATAATTTAATCAAATAATTAAATTAAAAAATTAAATAATTCTTTAAAATGGATTCTTAGCAAATATTCATATAAAATATAAGAAAAAATATAGCTAAATTTTCAGCATTAACATCTTAAAACACAAAATTCAGAGCAAGAACATGAGGTTTTTTACAAAAAAATCACTTTACCTTAATAGGAGCTTCATAGCTGTCCTGAACCATTGCAAACAAGGAATCATCTGAGTGTGATTTTTTGATAGATCTTTAAAGCAAAAATGTATAACAAAAATGGTGAATAGTTTTATTTTTAAAATAAACTCTGTTTAATTTAAGGTATAACTTATTAAATGGTGTTTCTTGATTGATTACTTAAAATATGACCTCCAATCAAAAAAAATAGCTTGTGTTCACCTCTTTCTGACTCTACTGCTGTGAATCTATAAAATATTCAATATAGATATTAAGGCACTCTTAGTTCCAATTCAGAGCAATATCCAGTACATGAGCAGAAACAGATAATAATTTTTTCTTGCAAATTGCCTGACTTGAAGGCTGAATTTAAAAACCCAATTAATGGCTGACTTTTTTTTTTTTTCACTTGAACTGAAACAAACCTCTGGAAACACAAGACAAGATAACAAGAGGCACAGTTCTCTCTCGTGAATATCCGGGAGTCAAATACTAAGCAATATTGTTCTTCAGCATAGAAATCACCAATAATAATACACTATTTATTCCCTCTACCCATAAATAATGCACAGAGTTCTCTGGAACTTTAAAAATTATTGAAAGTTAAAAAGTGAATATATGTTATTTAGAATACCTTTGTCAGAAACATTGAAATAAATTATAAAATTGATTTTTCCTGTATAGGTCTCACTTTATTCAGGTCCTCATAAACTAGCAAGCCCTTTAAAACCTTTACAAGCACTCAGACACCCAGGGGAAAAGACTGCCAGAAAAGCAGAGTCTTGGTATTTGTACCTCTGTTTCCCTAGCAATTATGTAAATACCCTCCTTCCTCTGGGAATCCATTTCCCAGTCACTCATCTGCAAAACTCAGTGGCAGTCTCTAAACTTGAAATCTACATCCCTTGAATATTCAGATTTCTGACACAAGGTTAAACTAAATGGAGTCTCAATCATTGGCCTGTCTGAATACCTTTCCAACTACTCAACTGAAGCTTTATAATAACTTTCCCTGCCAATCACTCCTTTGCCCAGCACTACATGTACATTTTAAGGACAACAGCAATTGGGAAAGAAAGTGAAGGTGAATGAAAACCTGTTTTGTGCCACAGATTCATGTATTCTAACAATTTCCACAGTCTGTTTCACTAGTCTCTAATCCATTCTTGCATCGCAGAGATGAAAACAGGCAAAATACAAGCTATTAAGACTTCCTCTAAATTTTGTATTAATATGCCTTTATAGAGAGCTTTTAATATTCTGTGTCCTTCATTCCTGTTTTGTGCTCATCAAACTAATCATAAACCCTAAGATTTTGGTCTCTTTTTTAAAATGCTTATTCCTACCCAACACAGTGTTGTTACTCTGGGTGAATACTTTTATAGCCCTTTCCTTCACTAGTTAAATTTTGATCCTCTACCACTGTGTTCACTTAAAAATTCTAGTCTTGTCCTCTTTAGTTGGGTTCCTATAGTCAATCTTCAATCTATTATTTAAAAAAAATCACCTTAAAAATGATAACCAGAAAATGTACTGAGCTCAGAATTAAGAAACTGGAGTTTAAATCTCATTGTTGTCATTGTTTGTACCCAGAAAACTCCCTTTAATATATTTAAGTTCCAGGTACATCCTCAAAACTATCATTTGGCTGGCATGTAGAACACATGCTGAAAGACTAGAAGGTTTCTAAAATTCCTTAAAATTCTGAAATTTCTAAACTTTTGATCTGTCAAAAGAAAAAAATATTCAATTGACAAAATAAAGCAGAAACTCAAAAGAGAACAAAACAGAAAATACAAATAGAAATTAAATAAAAGGTTATAGTCATAAAAAAGGAAAAAAACATAAAAGTAAAAGTCTTCATAAAATTGTTAGGGGTAGTAATTGAAGAGAAACTAACTGGAAAATCAGGAGGTAGAGAAATTAGAATGTCCTCTAAGGATTAATATAAGTAATACAACATTGTCTAAATAATGTTATTCATAACTTTCAGTAAAATAATTTCTCTACAACACTTGCCTGATCTTCTTGTTTATTAGAAACCATGAGGCCATAGCTCTGTGAGATTTTCCATAAAAGCTTTTGATACATTAAGAAAAAATCCTGATTACTAGTGGAACTGTCAATATCAGGACAAAATCTTGAACTACAACCTGGCTTATCAGGTAAAATATAAATCAGAATTAACACACAACTGCCTTTGACTTTCTAAATTGATGATACACAATATGAAAGTTAAAATGTGAATATATATGTTATTTAGAATACATTTGTCAGACACATTGAAATAAATTGTAAAATTGATTTTTTCCTGTATAGGTCCCACTTGGTATCAACCTTTACAGTGGAACAACACAATGGAGTAGTCAGCCAGGTAAGACTACAGTCTAAACACAGGCCTGAAACTTATTAATTACACAAATATGGGACAAAAAGTCAACCTCTATGAATAACAGCTCTTTATTCGTAATTAACAGATTATAATAGCACAGATACTTTCAAAGTGCTTATAAGATACCTTTAGGAAACAAGTGTTAACTGAATGTGGTGTCTATCCCACACTAGAGTACTCAACAAATCCTTCAATACTCAACAAATCCTTCTACCTTAACTCTCCACTTAGTTAATAGACATTTTTTATTTAGAATCTATAAATTCATACCTTCTTAATGAGTCATCTTTAGGACTTTCTTTCACTATTAAATAAAACAGTAAAATATATAATTAATCAAAACAGAAATATAAAATATATAAATTTATGACTCTGATGTTTTGTTATAAAATGTTCCTCCAAACCCATACTCGGAGAAATTTTTAGAATTCATATTAATTGTATTTATGACAGGTAAGTAATGAATGCATTAACAACTCCTATGTTTCCCACTTTGTACTTATCAAATGCAAGGAAGAAACAACAGGAATTATAAAAGTTTGATACTTAAAAGTAAATCATTGGTCCCATAATCAAAATCCTTATTAAAAGTTGTAAAAATGAAAGAAAACCTTATCATTGTCAAATAAAGTAGCATAAATATATAAGTGTCAAACAAGGGGAGACATGATGGTGAATTAGCAGGAAGTGGATTTTCTCACAGCTCCACCATATGGGACTCAGAGAGTGAGAAAACTGCTTCTCTGTGAGGCGGGAGATAAAAGCATGCCACTGATTCTCAATATTGGACAGAGACCTTGAAAACTGGGGAATTTGGGGTATATCAGACAAAGATGAGAAACAGAGCTGGAGCTTAGGATCTGATGTGATTGGGGGAAATCAGTGCATTAGGACAAAAAAAAGACTGAAAAGTGATGCAGACAAGGGGCTAGGGTTGTGGCTCAGTGGTAGAGTGTTTGCCTAGCATGCATGAGGCATTGGTTTCAATCCATGTAAAATAAAATAAAGATACTGTGTCTACCTAAAACTAATTATATATATGAAAAGTGCAGCAGACAGTCTTGAAATGCAGAATGTGGGACCACAGGGTCAAGCTATTCTACTCATTAAACTGTGGCAGGAAAGTCACCACCATTCTGCCTGGAATGTACACAGAGTTGAAGCTGGAGACATATTTAAACATGTGCACTGCAATGGCACCAACTCAGACTGGGAATTTATATCCATGTGTTGGGGCTCAGTCCGATATATAAATCTGGCAGACACCATCCACAAGACATAAACTGAGCCTAGCAAATCAGGAGAATTTCTGGCATGGACATTATTTCTCCTGGGGGTAACACTAGTCAGAGAGGCCAAAGAGAGCCTGTCCTCCTCTCCTCCCTTGACACAGCTGTGCCCAAGACCAGTGGCAGTTACTTCAAAATCTCAATGAGCAGGAGTGATGGACCTTGGTGCTTGAGGGCAGACCTAAGGAGGTAAGAAAGAACAGTACCCTGAAAAAACAGAACTGGTAAAGGACTGGCATCCCTGTCCCATGAATGTAGCCCTGAGGAGAAGAGTAAAGTAGAGTCCTAGGTGTGCACCGATTTATTTATGCCCAGTAACTCCCCATGAAGTGAAACATCTGGGGCAAAGACAGGACCTCACTGCCTCCCCTGAGAACATATTGTAGAACCTAGCATGACCTATTCCCTGGGGGTGGAGCTGACAGCACCTTTCACAGCTCCCCATACCATCCCATGGAGAATGGAAACTGAGAGATGGAAAGACACTTTGGAAGAGACAGAAAGCACATACTCTCAGTAACAATCCTTTTTGTTTTTCTTTTTAGTTTTTGTATGTGTAGTGATAGATACATGAAGGACATTCATACACTTGTACATATTTGTTTATGCTTTCTCATTTGTACTATTCTAAAACATAGTTATTTTTCCTTACTCTGTTGTTAAGGGTTAAAGTTTTCAATTAGCCTATTTTGGATTGCGTTTGTGTTCTGTTTCAAACCTTTTATTTCTTTTGTTTCTATTTCTTTTCTCTTACAAACAGTCAAATTCCATTATTCTCACTTTACTCTTTATTTCTTTTACTTGTTTTTCCTTCTTCCTCATAAACAATACATCGTATATCACTTTGCTTCTGCCCTACTCATATCTTGAAACTGCTAATCCTTTTCTATCACCATTGCTTTTTTCTTCATAGTGAACTCTATTTTTAATTTCTCCCAGAACTCTTGGTTTATAAAACTCCACACACCACCACTAATGCTAAAGCAACAATTAATACAATTGAAGCTATAGAAAACACCTATTCTTTTATTTTATGAAAGATATAACTCATGATTACTTACTGTCGTTACTGATATAAGTTGATACATTTCTGTTTATTGTGCCAACTAACTTTGTGTGAAAATAAAAATTAAGTATGCAATTTAGTTCTATTTTTTTATACACAGTTGGGTTGCAATTACTTGGCTCCCCGCCTCCCGCAATCTGTGAGCCACAATTTATCTACAGGATCACTAGAAATGCACAGAATAGAAGTTCTGTTGTTAGAGATCCATTTTGACACATGAATAGACACACAAACAATATGAACAAGCAAGGGAACAAAGCATGCCAAACAAACCAGAATGACTCAAAAGCAGATTCCACAAAAACCACAGTGAAGAAAATATCAGAGAAGGAATTTTGAAAGTTTATATTTCAACTGATCTATGAGATAAAAGATAATGTAAAAAGTAAAATCACAGAGAAGACACAAGGAGTAAAAAATCAATAAGGAAATAGAAGTTCTAAAGAAAAATCAATCAGGAATTTTCAAAATTCAGAAATCAATAAACCAAATTAAAAATGCAATGCAAAGCATCACCAATACACTAGATGACTTAAAGAACAAATATTCAGGTAATAAAGAAGTAGTGCATAATCTTGAAAATAAAGTTCATCATGGAGAAAAGATGTTACCAGACCATGAACAGAATTGAAAAAAAATATATATATGGGATAATAAGAAAAGGCCAAATTTAAGATACACTGTGATAGATGAAGGTATTGAATTTCAAAACAAAAAATGAACAATCTTTTCAATGAAATAACTGAAAATTTCCAAAATCTTAAGGATGAAATGAAAAATTAAACACAGGAGGTATATACAACTCCAAATATATAGAATTACAACACTCCTAGCCACAATAGTATGAAAATGCCTAACATACAGAATAAGTATAGAATTTTACTTATAATAGAATTTTAAAACCTGATAGTGAAAAATGATTAGTCATTTTCAGAGACAAACCGATCCAGATCTCAGCTGATTTTTCAAAGACCCTAAAAGCTAGGAGGTCTTGAAATAATATATACTAAGCTCTGAAAGAAAACGGATTCTGCATAGAATACTAAATTATATCAGATTTTAATATGAGATAATAACATCCATAATAAACAAAAGTTAAAAAAATCACAACTAGAAAGCTGGCATTATAAAACACACTCAATAAATATTTTATTAAGAAAAAACAGGCAGGCGCGGCAGCCCAGCCGGAGTGCGGAGGGGGCTCGGAGAGGAGCTGATGCCGCTGGCCAGGATGGTACTTGAGAGCGTGGCCCGCATTGTGAAGGTGCAGCTCCCGGCTTATCTTAAGCGGCTCCCAGTCCCAGAGAGCATTACCGGTTTCGCCCGGCTCACAGTTTCAGAATGGCTTCGGTTATTGCCTTTCCTTGGTGCACTTGCACTACTTGGCTACCTTGCAGTCCGTCCATTCTTCCCGAAGAAAAAACAACAGAAGGATAGCTTGATAAATCTTAAAATACAAAAGGAAAACCCTAAAGTGGTGAATGAAATAAACATTGAAGATTTGTGTCTTACTAAAGCAGCTTATTGTAGGTGTTGGCGTTCAAAGACGTTTCCTGCCTGTGATGGTTCCCACAATAAACATAATGAATTGACAGGAGATAATGTGGGTCCACTCATACTGAAGAAGAAAGAAGTGTAATAGTAATGATTTAGGATTGTCAATTGTGTGCTGTAAAATCTTCCAACAACATTTTCTCATTCTTTGTGTATAGAAAATCTTTGAAATGGTGGTTTTAATTATTACCACTGGCTGAATAATTATTTCTGCCAATTTATTTTCTTGCTACACTACTGTCTATATTTGATATTTAGTATATTCAAAGTCATTTATGTAGAAGTTATCTGTCAAGCCTCATTCTGACTTCAAGGAATTAATGTATATTTCGGCAATAAAATCCATACTTCTGGTTTTAATTAATTTAGAAATTAAAATTTTGGCAATGTGTCCAAACTGTTTCTTTTGATGATTAATAATTCAACAGAATCTGTACTTTAAAATTTCACTACACTGTTAAATATTTTTTATATTGCTTTGTTTTGATCCTTTGAAATGATTTTATCTTCCTTTGGCCTTCACACTCTGATTTTTTAGGTGAATTAAGAAAAATATTACCATCAAGAATTACTTAAGGTTACAGAGATAAGCTTTTTTGCTTTATAGAAATTGTTGTTTCATTAATATAAATACCCCAATTTCAAAAAAGAAGTAAACTGGATATAAAAAGTTCCAATGAGGAATAGTTATTTACATTATAAAAGATTTGTTTACTTTACAAAAGGCACGTTGTGTGTGTATGTATTGTGTGTCTGAGCTAGTGACAGCTGGGGGTAGGGTGGCAAGAACATTTAATATCTAAATGTACCTGCTGCTGCAATTTGAGGTCAGTTAGAAATAAAAGCATATCTTAATTCAGATTAAAATGTTAAGTAGTTCAAACATTTTTCTCTTAATAGTATAAATCATTAAAACAAAACATTAAAATATTTTCAAAATAAATTTAATGAACAATCTTCAAAATATTTACAAATATTTTCTTTTTAACATACACTGAGCCATATCCCCAGCCCTTTTTTGTATTTTATTTAGAGACAGGGTCTCACTAAATTGCCGAGGCTGGCTTTGAACTAGCGATCCTCTCGCCTTAGCTTCCCAATCTGCCAGGATTACAGGCAGTACCAGCATGTACAGTACAGTTCTTATAATAATAGCTGCTTAAGTTAGGCTTTTTCTTTTCTTTTTGGTATTGGGAATTGAACTTAGGGGTGCTTTACCGTTGAGCTACATCCCCAGTCCTTTTCATTTTTATTTTGAGAAAGGTTTCACTAAGTTGCTTACTACCTTGTTGTGTTATTGAGGCTGGCTTCAGACTTGTGATCCTTCTGCCTCAGCCTCCCAAGTAGTTAGGATTATAGGCGTGTGTCTGTTTATTAAAGGTACAATCCATTCAGTTCACTGTTTTCTTTTTTATATGTAGAGGTGCCAGGAGTCAGGCATTTAATTCTTCCAGTAATAAATCTAATAATTATTGAGCATTTATATGTATCTGGCACTTCACTAACATGGTACTTGGATTTTGAATTACATGTAATGTCAAAAGGCTGTACTGCCTGATCTTAACTTTCTTGTGATTAATAGAAAATTTTAGTTAGAAATCTAGTCTGTAGTTTCTAAGAAGTCCAAAATTATTGTTCTTTCCTCTTCCTATTTATCAGTGAAGGAAAAATACAACATTGCTCTTTTTTTTTTTCCCTATGACTTTTATTCAATACCCTTAAGGGCTTCACTGTCAAGACTAATCAATTATTTTTTCTAAGGTTGGTCCCAAGACTTGGAGAAAGTCCTCCTTACCAAAAGTTTATATATTCTTGTCTGTGTTTGTGGTCATGAAATGTTGGGTTTTTTTTTTTGTAAACCCATTCACTGTAACTCAGCAACATGTCTCTAAACATGTTCTAGTGTTTTCCATACTTAGATTTCACAGAAGATAAATTTTCTGAGAATATGTAGTCTAAAATGAAATTGTCAACTTTTAATTTTGTCAAATAAATAAGAGCACTTAAAATATTTGAAAGTGAATTCTGTCATAGAAAGGTAATTCTAATGCACAAAAAGTAAAATGGTTAAACTCTCACAATAAAGGGTTTCTCCCCCTCCACATTTTCCATTTTAAAAATATGTTTAAAGAGCTATGCCAAATATTTTCCTGCCTGTGCAAATTTTTCAGAAGCCTGAACTGGTAGCAAGCTGTTATTTTCATAATTCTTTTACATAAGTAGTATTGTCAGTTGCCACCACTTCCCAGAATACTGTTATGTGTATCTTAAGAAACAGACATTAAATGCCTCTGAATTGATACAATAAAAGTAACTTAGCTCTTGAAAAAAAAAAAAGAAAAAATAAAATATGCAAATAAAAACATACAGAAACTAAAACTAAAAGAGTAGTTAATCAAAGTAGAATCTATTTCAACTTGATAACTAGAAATGAACCAAAATAACAGGAAGCATAAATCATCTCTCAATAATAACACTGAATGTTAATGGACTCAAGTCATCAACACAAATACACTGGCAGATTGATTTGGAAAAAAAAGAACCCAACAATAGCCTGTCTCCAAAAGACTCACCTCTTAGACAAATATATACACAGACTAACTGTGAAAGGATGAGAAAAACATATCATTCACATGGATCTTATAAACAAGGTTATCTATTTTAATATCTGATATAATGGACTTTGAGCAAAAGTTCATCAGAACAGATTAAAAATTCCATTTTCATACTGCTTAGTAGAGTAATACAACAGAAAGAAATAATAGTGGTAAATATATATGCTCCAAACTATGAAGCATCTAAGTAATCAAAGAGCTCCTTCTCAATATAGAGAATCAAACATATCACAACACAATAATATTGGGAACTTTAAGATGTGTCTCTCATCACTAGAAAGATCATACCAACAAGAGATAAATATAAAATTAAAATTACAATAAATAATTTAGACTTAACAGAAATGCATAGAATATTTTACTCGTCAATGACTGAATACATTTTCTTCTTAGCTGCACAGGGAACATTTACCAAAATAGACCATATTTTAGTACATAAAGCAACATTTCACAAATACCAAAAATAGAGCTAATACCTTAAACTCTGTCAGACCATAATGGAATAAAACTAGAAATCTACAAGATGAAAATTAAAAAAAAAAAACTAACACTAGGAGACTAAATTCACTATTGAATAATGAACAGATAGATGAACAAATCAGAGTTTAAATAAAATTAAATGTAAATGAGAAGAGTGATACAATATATAAAAACCTTTGGGACACTATGAAGGTAGTTCTAAGAGAAATGTTTATAGCATTGAGCCCATACATTAAAAGAATAGAAAGTTACTGAGTAAAATAATCTAACATTATATCTTAAAGACCTAGAGAAAAACACTAAAATAAGCAAATAAAAAAAAAATCAAAGATGAAATTGATAAAATCAAGATGTAAAAACTGAAAAAGAAATGAATCAAAAATTTTTAAATGAACAAAATATATAAAAATTAACCAAGCTATCAGAGAAAAATGAAAAGTACCAAAACCTATGGTGAAAATGGAAATATCAGCACAGAGCATAAATTGAGGCTATTTTTTCAAAATCTATACTCCAATAAGGTAGAAAATCTAAAAGACATCAATAAATTCCAGGAGACATGAGCTACCCAAATTTAACCAGAAGTATATAGAAAATTTAAAGAGATTAATTTCAAATAATGAGAATAAAAAAGTCATCAAGACTCTACCAACAAAAAAAAGCCTAGGGCCAGATGGATGCTCAGCCAATTTCTACCAAACCTTTAAATTATTTCATGAAATTGAAAACGAGGGAATTCTTCAAATTCATTAAATGAAGCCTATCTCACACTGATACTAAGTCCAGACAAAGATACATCAAGAAAGGAAAAATTCAGACTAATATCCTTGATGAACATAGATGCAAAAATCCTCAATAAAATACTGCTAAATCTCATACAAAAATATATTTTAAAAAATAGTGCACATGACCAAGTGGGTTTCATCCCAGGAATGCAACACTGATTCAACAAATGGAAATCAATAAATGTAATTCATCACACAAATAGATACAGAGATGAGAACACTTGATTATCAAAATAGATGCAGCATCTATTTTTTGCATAAAACCCCATCTTTTCATGCTTTAAACACTAGAAAAAATAGGAACGAAGGGATCATACCTCAACATTGTAAAAGCTATACATGACACACCCAAGGACAACATAATTATGAAGGGAGAACAACGACAGAATTTCTTCTAAAAATTGCAATGAGACAGGGATACCCACTTTCACGACTTCTATTAGTACACAATGCAACTCTTAGCAAATACAAAATGTAGAGATAATACTCTGCAATCTATCAGATCATAAGTGAATAAAACACCAGAAGACCAAATTCACAACTGAATGATAAATAGAGAGCTGAACAAATCAGGTCCTTTTATCTCTTGCCAGAGCAATTTGGCAAAGGAATGTAATTAAAGGGATATGAATAGGAAAGGAAGGGCTAAAACGAGCACTGTTTGAAGAAAACGTGATTCTATATTAAGAAGATCCCCTCAAAAAAAAAATACTCACTAGAAAGCTTCTAGAACACAAATGAATTCATCAAATTTCAGGATACAAAAGTAACATTCATAAATCAACTTTGTTTCTAAACTCCACTAAAAGATGAAGTAAACGAGAAATTAGGAAAATTATCCTATTCAAAACAGCATTAAAAAAACACTTGGGAAACAATCTAACAAAAAATAGACCTCTACAATGAAAATTACAGAACACTCAAGAAATAAATTGAGGAAGGTTCTAGGAATGGAAAGACTTCCCATGTTCTTGGATAGGCAGAATTAATATCGTCAAAATTACCATACTACCAAAAGTGCAATAAAATTTCAATGCAACTCCCTTCCAGAGCCCAAAGAAATGCTCTCCCTTCCAGAGCCCACAGAAAGAGATAAACAAGAGACTCAGAATACCCAAAACAATACCTAGCAAGAAAAATGAAGCAGGAGGTATCACAATATCAGACTTCAAATTACACTACAGAGCTATAAAGACAAAACCAATATGGTATTGGCAACAAAACAGGTAAGACCACCAATGAAACAGAAGACAGAGACAAACCCACATAAATACAATTACCTCATTCTAGACAAAGGCACAAATATCATATACTGGTGCAAAGATAGCCTCTTCTACAAATGGTGCTGAGAAAATTTGAAATCAATATGTAGTAGAATTAAACTGAACCCTAATCCTCCCACCATGCACAAAAACTCAACTCAAAGTGGATCAATTACTTAGGTATTAGACCAGAATCCCTGCACTGGATAGAAGAATACTTAGGCCCAAAACTCCAACATATCAGCTCAGGAACTGACTTATTAATAAAATCTCTAAAGCAAAAGAAGTTGTTGGTGGGCCTGACCTTGGATCTACATGGAGGAATGCTCATCTTTCCCATTGTGCAGCAGGGATGTCCTAACATACAACACTATGTTTTGGAACAGAGTGTTGTCAGAACACTGGCAAGTACCATTTACCTGCTCCTTTGACAAGAAATTACTCCCCAGTTGGTACAAGGCAGTTGCTAGACTCTTGGTGGCAGGACTCCCATAATATTATATGTTGTGTATCCCCTCTGGCCTCTCATGACTGCTATATGTAAATTGGAACATAGCCACTATGAAAGCTAGTTTTGCTGCATAATATAGCAAAAGCAATTATCTGAATCTGTTTTTGGAGGGGTTTCTGTATGCCCTCAAGCTCCCAAGAGTAGATGCTGAAAGGGCAGGCCCCTCAACACAAAGTGAAATCAATTTTAAATAAATGGTGCTCCATCAAATTAAGAAGCTTCTTCACAGCAAAGACAAAAAACCAGAACATGAAAAGTGAGCCAACACAATAGGAAAAAATACCTTTGCCACCTGCACCTCAGAAAATGCATTAACTTCCAGGATAATAATAATAATAATAATAATAATAATAATAATAATAATAATAATAAGCTTAAAACTAATAATAACACCATCACCCATCTCTACCCATTTAATAAATGAGCAAAGAAATTCAACAGGCACTTCACAGAAGAAATACAGATGGTCAACAAATGTATGGAAAAAAACATCTACAGAAATTAGAGAAAAGCAATAAACAGATCAGGAACAGAAAGCTTACAAAGACATTCCAGTGTAGGAGACAGCAAATATGCTCATCTCTTACTTCCAGCTACTTTTTCTATCTTATGTGTGGTACAAACAAAACTTTACTTCCCCTAGGGACAAAAGTGTTGAAAGATAACAACCTTCAGAGTTTATACACTCTTATCTATCCATACCACATGGTCATAGGGAAATACAGAAAGAAGCACTACAGAGGTAGCAGCAAGTTGTTATGTAGTAATAGTTGATATTTAAATAGGCTATGAACTCACTCATCTTTCAGAATGAGCCAAACACTGTTTCTCCATATAGAACAAATTCTTTCCCACTTCATTAAAACTATAAAACAAAACAACAACAACAAACGAATAAGACATTTACTCTGTGAGAATCTACTGGTAGGGCAGAGGAAAGAGCTAAGTGGTAATGTATTGCATAGAATGAAGGAGCTCTGGCTTCAATCTCAACAGTGAAATAAATAATGATGATGATGCTGACAATGATGGTGATGATGTGAAGGAGGAGGAGTAAAAAAGACTTGTACTATTAAAACTATATAAACTGAGTTTATATTCACCACTCAAAAGGAGTATTTCATTTCATGCATGCTATTCACATTCTAGTCTTATTTCACATGGCAAGGTAGATGTAAAAGACCATTTGATGACAATTTTATAAACTATAACTTTTTTAAAAAATATTTTTTAGTTGTAGTTGGACACAATTTCTTTATTTTATTTATTTTTATGTGGTGCTGAGGATCGAATCCAGTGTTTATCATGTGCTAAGTGAGCATTATACTACTGAGTCACAACCTCAGCCCAAACTATGATTTTTTGAGACTTTTAAATTCCATAACGAAGAGTTTATCTGGTCCCAGGGGAGCGGGATGGTCCATTTAGTACTGTGTTATACAATATGATGTCAATTTTCTCAATCCTCCTCATAAGTGGAAGATGTTTATAGACTTCACACTTCTTCAGCATGCAATCTATATGTCCTCATGTCCTATACTGATGTAAAAAAGTACTGAAAGTGGAAGACAACAGCTTTAAATGTAGCCCACTCACAGAGAATGTGCCTCAATTTCATGATGTTATGGGTTCAATCACTGGCACCACAAAAGCACTGAGATCTATTTTTTTTTTGAAATATATTTTTCCCTTTCCTGTTTAATTGTTACCTGAATGATTCATGGACATTTATACATATTCATAATTCTTTTTCTCATTTGTAGTTTTTTTTTTTGGTACTGGGGATTGAACTTGGGGATATTCAACAACTGAGCCACATCCCATCCCTGCTTTGTATTTTATTGAGAGAAAGGGTCTCACTGTGTTGATTAGCACCTAGCCATTGCTGAGGCTGGCTTTGAACTCACAATTCTCCTGTCTCAGCCACCCAAGCTGTTGGAATTATAGGTTTGTACCACTGAACCCAGAGATTTCTAGCATTATTGAAGCAACTTATTTTTAATAGATCGATATTTTGACCTACCAATAAAGAAAAGTCCACAACTAGATAAATTCTCTGGCAATTCCTACGAAACCCTTAAAGAAGAACTAACACCAATACTCCTAAAATTATTCCATGAAATAGAAAACGAAATAGAAAAGGATGAAACCAAGGAAGAAAAGGAGTACAAACAATGCGGGACAGCCTAAATATTCAGGAGGACCTAGAGGCATCAGAAAAATGGTCAAATAAAGAACTCAAAAAATACCTTAGACAGATGGAATAGAACCTTAAAGAGGATATGAGACAGCAGATTCAAACAGTAAAAGAACACATTGAAAATGAATTACATAAAGAGATAAAAGAAGAAATTAAGCATCTTTATCAGGAGATAGAGATTATAAAGAAAATCAAATTCTAGAAGTGAAGGAAACTATAAACCAAATTAAAAACTCAAATGAGAGTATCACTAACAGAGTGGAGCAAGTAGAAGCCAGAACATCAGATAATGAAGACAAAATATATCGTCTTGAAAAGAGTCTAGCCAACTCAGAAAGGCTGGTAAAAAATCACGAGAAAAACATCCAAGTGATATGGGATAACATAAAAAAACCAAACTTAAGAGTCATCAGGATAGAGGAAGGTATAGAGGTTCAAACCAAGGGAATGAGCAATCTGCTGGATGAAATAATTATAGAAAACTTTCCAGAAATAAAAAAGGAAATGGATATACAAATTGTAGATGCATACAGGACACCGAGCATACAAAATCACAGTACACCAATGCCAAGACACATTGTTATGAAGATATCCAATATACAGAACAAAGAGAAAATATTAAAAGCTAGAAGAGAATGGAATCAGATTACATTCAGGGGTAAAGCAATAAGGTTAACAATAGATTTGTTCATAACAGATGCTGAAAGCGAGAAGATCCTGGAACAACATATTTCAAACACTGAAACACAATGGATGACAACCAAGAATTTTGTATCCAGCAAAATTAAGCTTCAGGTACGACAACGAAATAAAAATCTTTCATGATAAACAAAAGTTAAAAGAATTTGCAGCCAGAAATCCAGCATTGCAAAGCATCTTGAGCAAAACACTACACAAGGAAGAAATGAAAAACAATAACCAAAACCAACAGTGGGAAGTGCCTCAGTAAAGACAGAGGGCAGGGGAAAGCTTATCATGGAGAAACAAACTAAATTTTTTAAAAAAGACAAATAATCAAACATGGCTAGAAGTACAAACCATATATCACTAGTAACTCTAAACGTTAATGGCTTAAACTCTCCAATAAAGCGACATAGGCTGGTAACATGGATTTAAAAAACAAATCCAACAATATGCTGCCTCCAGCAAACACAGCTTATTGGAAAAGACACACACAGGCTGAAGGTGAAAGGTTGGGAAAAAATATACAACGCACACGGTCCTTATAAGCAAGCAGGGGTGGCCATCCTCATATCGAATAAAATTGACTTCAAGATTAAGTTAATCAAAAGGGATAAGGAAGGACATTACATACTCTTAAAAGGAACCATTCGCCACAAGATATAACAATTATCAATATTTATGCACCAAATAATGGTGCTGCGACGTTCATAAAACAAATTCTCCTCAAGTTCAAGAATCAAATAGACCACAAAACAATAATTATGGGTGACTTCAACACACCTCTCTCACCATTGGACAGATCCTTGGGAATCAACCTAACAAAAGAGGTGAAAATACTTGGGAATCAACCTAACAAAAGAGGTGAAAGATTTATACAATGAAAACTACAGAACTCTAAAGAGAGAAATAAAAGAAGATCTTAGAAGATATAAAAATATACCCTGTTCATGGATAGGCAGAACTAACATCATCAAAATGGTGATATTACCCAATGTTCTCTATAGGTTTAATGCAATGCCAATCAAAATCCCAATGGCATTTCTTGTACAAATAGATAAAGCAATCATGAAATTCATATGGAAAAATAAAAGACCCAGAATAGCAAAAGCAACTCTAAGCAGGAAGTGTGAATCAGGTGGTATAGCGATACCAGATTTCAAACTATATTACAGAGCAATAGTAACAAAAACAGCATGGTACTGGTACCAAAACAGGCCGGTGACCAATGGTACAGAATAGAGGACCCAGAGACTAATCCATAAAGTTACAACTATCTTATATTTGATAAAGGGGATAAAAGCATGCAATGGGGGAAGGATAGCATCTTCAACAAATGGTGCTGGGAAAACTGGAAATCCATATGCAACAAAATGAAACTGAATCCCCTCCTCTCGCCATGCACAAAAGTTAACTCAAAATGGATCAAGAAGCTTGATATCAAATCAGAGACTCTGCGTCTGATAGAAGAAAAAGTTGGCTCTGATCTACATATTGTGGGGTCCGGCTCCAAATTCCTTAATAGGACACCCATAGCACAAGAGTTAATAACAAGAATCAACAAATGGGACTTACTTAAACTAAAAAGTTTTTTCTCAGCAAGAGAAACAATAACAGAGGTAAATAGGGAGCCTACATCCTGGGAACAAATTTTTACTCCTCACACTTCAGATAGAGCCCTAATACCCAGAATGTACAAAGAACTCAAAAAATTAAACAATAAGATAATAACCCAATCAACAAATGGGCCAAGGACCTGAACAGACACTTCTCAGAGGAGGACATATAATCAATCAACAAGTACATGAAAAAATGCTCACCATCTCTAGCAGTCAGAGAAATGCAAATCAAAACCACCCTAAGATACCATCTCACTCCAGTAAGATTGGCAGCCATTATGAAGTCAAACAACAACAAGTGCTGGTGAGGATGTGGGGAAAAGGGTACTCTTGTACATTGCTGGTGGGACTGCAAATTGGTGCGGCCAATTTGGAAAGCCGTATGGAGATTCCTGGGAAAGCTGGGAATGGAACTACCATTTGACCCAGCTATTGCCCTTCTCGGACTATTCACTGAAGACCTTAAAAGAGCATACTACAGGGATAGTGCCACATCAATGTTCATAGCAGCACAATTCACAATAGCTAGACTGTGGAACCAACCCAGATGCCCTTCAATAGATGAATGGATAAAAAAATGAGGCATTTATACACAATGGAGTATTATGCAGCACAAAAATTACAAAATCATGGAATGTGCAGGGAAATGGATGGCACTAGAGAAGATTATGCTACGTGAAGCTAGCCAATCCCTAAGAAACAAATGCCAAATGTCTTCTTTGATATAATGAGAGCAACTAAGAACACAACAGGGAGGAAGAGCAGGAGGAAAAGATTAACATTTAACAGAGACATGAGGTGGGAAGGAAAGGGAGAGAAAAGGGAAATTGCATGGAAATGGAAGAAGACCCTCATTGTTATAGAAAATTACATATAAGAGGTTGTGAGGGGAATGGGAAAAAAAACAAGGAGAGAAATGAATTACAGTAGATGGGGTAGAGAGAGAAGATGGGAGGGGAGGGGAGAAGGGAGAGTAGAGGATAGGAAAGGTAGCAGAATACAACAATTACTAATATGGCATTATGTAAAAATGTGGATGGTTCAACCTATGGAAATCAACACAGGATTCATTAATAGACTTAAAAACATGACATAATTATCTCAATAGTTGAAGAAAGAGAATTTGACAGAATACAGCATCCATTCATGTTCAAAATGGTAGAAAATATAGGGATAATATGAATGTAACTGAACATTTTAAAAGCTCTATACCAAAAACCCCAAGACTAACATGATTCCAAATGGAAAAAAATGAAACATTCTTTCTAAAAACTAGAAAAAGACAAGGGTGCCCTCTTTCACCACTTCTATTCAACATATGAACTTTGAAATTCTAATCAGAACAGTTTGGAAAGAGAGATTAAAGGGATATGAATATGAAAAGAAGAGCTCAAAATATCCCTATTTGCTGACAACAATATTGTATACGTAGAAGACACAAAACTACACCACAAAATTTTTAAAACTCATAACCACACTCAGCATAGTAGCAGGATATAGAATTAACACTCATAAATCAATTATGATCCTGTACACAAATTGTGCATCAGCTGATGAATCACAATGGATTCAAAACAATTTAAAAAATAAAATAATCAGGAAACAATCTAAGAAGTGAAAGACCTCTATTATGAAAATTACCAAACACTAAAGAAAGAAATTGAAGAAGACCGTAGAAGATGAAATATTTCAAATGTTCATGGACTGGCAGAATTAATGTTACCAAAATTGACATACTACCAAAATGCTATAGTTTTAATGCAACTCCTATTAAAATGTCAATGATATTTCACAAAGAAATAGAAAAAGCAATCATAAAATTCACTTGGAAAAACAAAAAGCCCAGAATATTCAAAACAATCCTTAGTGAAAAAAAGTGAAGGAGACAGCAGACATCACAAGATCTGCTCTCAAATTATACTATAGTGCTACAAAAATGGCATGGGATTGGCACCAAAACAGGCAAAATGTCCAATGGAACAGAAAAGACATCACAAAGACAAAAATCACATACATTCTGTCTTGTTAATCTAGACAAAGGCACCAACAACATACATTAAAAGAAAAGACAGCCTCTTAAACAAATGGTACTGAGAAAACTGGAAATATGCATGTGGCAGAATCAAATTGAACCCCTACCCCTATCCCTGCACAAAACTCAACTCAAAGTACATCAAGGAACTAGGCATTAAACCAGACATCCTGTACCCACTAGAAGAAAACATAGGCCCAACTTTCCATCATCTTGGCTTAGGAACTGACTTCCTCAACAAGACTTCTAAATTGCATCAAATAAAATCAAGAATCGATAAATGGGAAGGAAACAAAGTAAAAAGCTTTCTCACAGGAAAGAAAATTATCAAGAACATGAACAGAGAACCTACAAACTGGGAGAAAATCTTTACCACCTGCACCTCAGAACATTAGTCTTCTGGATATATAAAGAATTCAAAACAAACCAGCACAGGAGGCTGAAAGAGGAGGATCAAGAGTTCAGATCCATCCAGCTTCAGCAATGGTGAGGCACTGAGCAACTCTATGTCTAAATAAAATGCAAAACAGAGCTGGGTATGGGGCTCAGTGTTATAGAACTAGCCTTGCAGGTGTAATACCCCGTGTTTGATCTTCAGCATTACATAAAAATAAATAAATAAATAATAAACAAGTAAATAAGTAAATTGTGTCCATCTACAACAAAAATAATAAAAATAAAATAAAACACAGGGCTGGGGATGTGGCTCAGTGGTTGAGTGCCCCTGAGTTGAATCCCCACTACTTGCCCCCATGAAAAAAAAAATAAAAAAACTTAACACACACACACACACACACACACACACAACCCAATATAGTTAATATTCTCTTCTAGTGGTCATAGGATGTCAATAAATGTGCAAAGGATCTGAAACTGGTTGTTCACAGAACAAGAAATACAATTGGTGAGCAAATATATTTTTTAAATGCTCAATACCCAACCAGCAGTGTATGAGGGTACCCTTTTCCGGCATCCTCACCAGCATTTGTTGTTGTTTGTCTTCATCATGGCTGCCATTCTTACTGAAGTGAGATAGTATCATAGGGTAGTTTTAATTTCCCTTTCTATGATTGCTAGAGATGGTGAGCATTTTTTCATATATTTATTGATTGATTGTATATCCTCTTCTGCGAAGTGTCTGTTCCGGTCCTTGGCCCATTTGTTGATTGGATTATTTGTGTGTGTGTGTGTGTGTGTGTGTGTGTGTGTGTTTAGCGTTTTGAGTTCTTTGCATACCCTAGAGATTAGAGCTCTATCTGATGTGTGAGGGGTAAAAATTTGTTCCCAGGATGTAGGCTCCCTATTCACCTCACATATTATTTCTCTTGCTGAGAAAAAACTTTTTAGTTTGAATTCATCCCATTTGTTAATTCTTGGTTTTAACTCTTGTGCTACAGGCATCTTATTAAGGAAGTTGGGGCCTAGCTCCACATGAGGAAGTTAGGGCCTACTTTTTCTTCCATTAGATGCAGAGTCTCTTGTTTAATTCCTAGACCCTTGATCCATTTTGAGTTAACTTTTGTGCATGGTGAGAGAGAGGGATTCAATTTCATTTTGTTGCATATGGATTTCCAGTTTTCCCAACACCATTTGTTGAGGATGCTATATTTTCTCCAGTGCATACTTTTAGTACCTTTGTCTAATATAAGGTAGTTGTACTTTTGTGGGTTAATCTCTGTGTCCTCTATCCTATACCATTGGTCCACCAGCCTGTTTTGGTGCCAGTACCATGCTGTTTTTGTTACTATTGCTCTGTAGTATAGTTTAAGATCTGGTATAGTGACACCATCTGTTTCACTCTTCCTGCTTAGAATTTCTTTTGCTATTCTGGGTCTCTTATATTTCCAGATGAAATTCATAATTGCTTTTTCTATTCATGTGAGGAATGTCATTGGGATTTTGATCAGAATTGCACTGCTGGTGAGATTGTAAATTGGTGCAGCCAATTTGGAAAGCAGTATGGAGATTCCTTGGAAAACTGGGCATGTAACCACCATTTGACCCAGCTATTCCTCTTCTAGGACTATACCCAAAAGACCTAAAAGGAGCATACTACAGGTACTCAGCCACATCAATGATTATAGTAGCACAATTCACAATAACTAGACTGTAGAGCCAACCTAGATGCCCTTCAATAGATGAATGGATAAAAATATGTGGCATATATACACAATGGAATATTACTCAGCACTAAAAAATAATAAGATCATGGCATTTGCAGGGAAAAGGATGGCATTAGAGCAGATTATGCTAAGTGAATTTAGCCAGTCCCCAAAAAACAAATGCCAAATGTCTTCTCTGATATAAGGGGGTAACTCAAAATGGGGAAGAGAGAAAAAAGCATGGGAAGAAGATTACCTATACACAGGAAAGAGGGGTGGGAGGAAAGGAAGGGAGAAAGGGAATTGCACGGATGGTGGAAGGAGAGCCTCACTGTTATACAAACCACATGTATGAAGATGTGAGAAAAAAAAGGACTAGTGCTACCTTAGATTAAGAAGAGAGAAGTGATGGGAGGGGAGAGGAGAGGTTGGAAAGATTGTAAGGATAGTAGAATGGAATAGACATTATTATTATTGGTGTATATATGTGAATGCATGATCAATGTGAATCTACAACCTGTATACTCAAAAAAATGAGATATTGTATCTCATGTGGTTCAAATGTATGATATGTCAAGGTCATTGTACTGTCATGTGTAACTAACTGAAACAAATAAAAATAAAAAACGAATTGTAGTGCAAAAAAGTACATGTAAAATGGCATAAATTGACATAAACATACTTTATATTCAGAGGTAAAATTGTGCTTTATATGTGTAATAAAGATTGTAGTGCATTCCACTGTTATCGTGCACTTAAAAAATTATAAAATCAATAAAAAGTAGAAAAAATGCTAAATTTCTCTAGAAATTAGAAAATGCAAATCAACACTACATTGATATTCCATTCTTGGTCCAGTCAAAATAGGAATTATCAAGAATACAAGGAACAATAAATGCTGGAGAGAATGTGAGAAAAAAGTTACACTCATACTTTGCTAGTGAGACTGCAAATTGGTGCAAGTACTCTGGAAAACAGTATGGAGATTCCTCTAAGAATTTGGAATGGAAACACCATTCAACGCGTTATCACCCCAGTTGAATCTTGATTTTATTTGTTGCAATTTAGAAGTCTTGTTGAGGAAATCAGTTCCTAAGTTGACATGATGGAGAGTTGGGCATGTATGTATATTATACACACACACACACACACACACACACATATACACACACATACACACACATACACACACACACACACACACACATATATATATATCCAAAGGACTTTAAATCAATATACTACAGTGACACAGCCACATCAATGTCTACTGCAGCCCAATTCACAATAGTTAAGCTAAGGAAACAACCTAGGTGAGCTTCAACAGATGAAAGGTTAGAGAAAATGGGGTACATATACACAATGGAGTATTTCTTATCCATAAAGAAGAATGAAATTTATGGCACTTGCTGGTAAATGGATGGAACTTGAGACTATTATACTTAGTGAAATAAGCCAATACCAAAAAAACCAAAGGCCAAAAGTTCTCTCTGATCCTAAATAGAATCAGATGTAGCCCATGTATGTAAAAAATACACTCTACTGTCATATCTAAAAAAATAAAATAAAACCTGGTGCTGAAAAAAATTAAAAATAAGAACAGCGATAAAAAGCTTTAACCTAACACACACATTTAGTAATGGAAAGAGATGACTAAAATTCAGTGGTCTGGACACACTAAAGGAAGACTAGAAATAAATGAAGAAACTCTTACAGAATTTTGCAAGTTTGAGATCTTCATTTATGCAGGTTCTCAGCCTAGGTATCTCCCATATATTTGCAGACACCATATTATTGACAAGTATGGAGGAACCACCACAGAAAATGCATTTCAGATACTCTACTGCCTATATCACTATTTCACTAACATGACTCCACTCTCACAACACTGACAAAGAAAGTTGTTACTTAACAGTGCAAGCTATCACCATTCAGGAGTCACAGATTGGACATAGGAAATTACAACAGAGACACCATTTGGAAAATAATTCAACATCACACATTTAATCGATAGCATAAGACACATCATCCAGGGAAAACAGTTTCCTAAGCAGACACTCAAATAAATGTGGAAAAGATATATATCCTTGAAGATGTACAAATTTCAATATAGAAAAATAAGAAAGATAAAAAGCAAAGTAGCATGACTGTTTTATAGTTAATTACCCTAGAAACTATTTCTAAAGATAATGCAATATAAAAAATGCCAGAATAAAATTCAAAAAAAATGTTAAAATAGTGAATTATTTCAAAGATGAAGCAAAGAAAAACTGAGTAGATTAAGGAAAACAATGCATGGCATGAGAAAACAATTCAATACAGATTCTGAAAAAGAATCAATTAGAAATCTTGAAAATAAAGAGCTCAATACCTCAAATAAATATATCCAGTTGAAGTTAGACCCATAGACTAGATCAAGTGAAAGAAAAAATATCAGAGATTGAAGTTGATGATGAAATAGCACATTCAGACAATATCAACAACAATCAAAATAATTGTAAACAAATTACAAAACCACTAGATACAATTCAGACTACTTTTATGAATCACTGGTACACATAATGGAGAAGAGGTACAGGCTACAGGCAATGCAAGCTTTCTCAGTGAATAAAAGAAACTATTTCTTATCTCTTGTGAAAGTTATGGACATCCAGGTATAGGATTTTAGAATACCAAATGGACATGGCCCAAAAAGTATTTCTCCAAATCATAGTCTATAAAATTACCAAAGGTAAACTGAAATCTATAATAAGTGCCAAAGCAATTATAAACAGATCAGAAAAATATTAGACTTCTGAGTAGAAATTTTAAGGCCCAGGAAATGGTATATTTCAAACCCCAAATAAAAATGTTAAAAAAGAAACAAAGACAATAATTGTAAAATGGATGGAAAAGGTGATCATCGTGTTAAGGTGAAAAAATCAGAAACAAAACCCCAATTATCACATTCTCTTCCTAACGTGGAATCTGGGAAAAAAATAAGAATGACTAGAAAATGATGGAGGGAACATTAAGGAAGAGGGAAGGTAACTGGGGATGAAAAAGGGAGTAGAGGGGAAAATGGAAGTAAGGAGAGTGATCAGGATTCAAGTATTGTATATGTGTGTATAGAAATATCACTGTGAAATGCACTAATGTAGGCACTCAATAGGAACTGATATTAACAGTTGACATTATAACAAGTCCAATCTGCTATCATGTGACCATATATGAAACAGAATGTATAATTTAAAAATATTCTTACTTCTGCAAAGACATAAAATTTCAGGGTCAAAATTAATGTAAAATTTCTTCAGACAATATCATTTAGATGATAAATTTCTTATAGTTAATTATTAAGATATCCTGGATTCTATATGAGCAAGAAAGATATAAAAATATGAATGGAATTTGAACATTTATTTTTTCCACTCTTCTTTTGTGATCAAACATTCTTACTCTTATTTACACAGGGCATGAACACCAAGAGTAACTCATTTTTTTAAGTCTTACCTGGATTGAAATTTACTGATGTTCTAGATTGTTCTTTCATGTATTGAAGAATTAAATCCCTGTTTCTGTATTTGAAAAAAGTAATAAAATTGGTATTTTAACACTCATATGAAAACACTGACCAAATATAATTCAATACTTTATAATGTTTTAGATCTAGTATCAGAACTTTTTCATATGCTCTCCTAATCTGTATGCCCTATAAACATTTTGTTAACTTGAAAATTATTTGTACAATGTTTTTTTCTGTTTTGTGAGATGGTATTTCATGATGATGGTCAGGCTGATCTTAAATACCTGGGCTCAAGCAATTGTCCTGCCTCAGGCTCTTAAGTAGCTGGGGTAAATGTATGTGTCACTGCACACACAGCGTGAAGTTAAAGAAGAAAAAAGATGAAATGATCATTAATTGAGAACAGGACAGGTAAATATATTAACTAGTGTAGCTTGAACTCAGAAAATGCCCTGTCTCTGTAAAAAATAGTTTTTTGTTCTTGCACAACTTCTTTCTCTTAGGCTTAAGGCCTTTTAAAAAATAAGGGTAGTATCACTTTAGTTCACCAGGTTGTTATGGAGATTTACTAAGATAATATTGAAACATGTTAAGCAAAATAGTAAAATAATGGCATACTTAACTACTTACAATCTCAGCTAGAACTAATGTGCATTTTTCATAGGTTCTAATATTCAAAAGTTAAAATTATTTTTAAAAATGCTTGTGTCCTAATTTTCATGATCAATTGGGCTTTTCTTTGTGCTTTGTAACTCAAAGCAAATCAACAATTAATTTATAACTATTTATAAATATCTCCTTAAATTAGAGAATATAATCATCCCCTCTGTGAGACTAATCAATAATAACAAAGGCAAGAAATTAACAAATGCCAAAAACTTGGACTACTACTATTTCTTCTCTACCTAGTTGAACAGAATCAGCAGATAAGTGTAGCTACATTTCCATGTTGATCTCCAACTGACTTGGAACACATTTTCTTTAACACAATGGATACTGAGGAGTCATGATAGGGCTCAGCTCTCTTAGATTCAATGAATCTGCTTCATATATTCCTTTTGAGGCAGACCTTAATAAATGCTGAAAACTTTAGGCAGCAATTCCAACAGCTTGGAAATTTCCATTACTTGGGAAAACTACTAGAAGTGCCAATCTAAATTGGCACTCACCATGGAAAACAGTGATGTGGAACCCGCTGCAGTCAAAGGAAATCTATTTCAAGGGATGGAAGGATTTGGGGCACAGATCTGTTAGCCAGGATGACAGAAAACTCTGATTTCTTCCAGAGATTACTTGAAGCTTTACTTGAAGTTTTCTAATAGATTTGAATGATTTTAATTTTATGACAGAAAAGACAAAGTCCTAAAAGGATAATGCACCAGAAAGGGCAAGGCTAATATGGGGATTCCACATAAGGTTCCTAAAAGGGTGAAAGGGTCAGAGTGCTTAGTATTTGTTGGCCAAAGCTAGAGGCCAAGCTGTCAAAGCAGAGTGCTTCTGCTGGAAACAACTGTTGAATAAAAAAGCGTAAGTGCATGAGAAATAAAAAGAGTGTTGAGTCTAAGTATGGGTTACCGTGAAGACTCAGGGATTGGATCAGTCAGGATATTTTGAAATAAAAGCTCTTCATTACCAGACTGCAGGGCCAGGTCTGGCAGAAACACCACAGCAACAGAACTGACAAAGGAACAATTTAAAAATCTATTTATTCCCCTCCATCTGACTACAGAATTATCTTCCTTACACTTCAAGGATATCATTAGGTCCCTGATAAATTAAAGGGGGATGGTAGAATAGCTAACTTCAGCTAAACAGGGAATTTCAAGACTCAAATAGCAAATTATAAAATCATAGGTGTGATACTATCTCTCCCTGTGAGGAGGGGTTATGCTTGAAATGAATTCGATAATGCTGGAAACCCTAAGGATAAAGGTTTACAAAGTCCTAAGATATTAGCTAGTGGTATATCTCAGTGGTAGGAAAATTTCCCAGCATGCATGAGAAGAAAAAGAAAGGAGAGGGGAAGATAGAGGAGAGAACAAACCTTGAAGGTGACTCATGCACACATCACTACTTATTTTTTTTTAAATAACTAATCCATTTTAATTATGTATATATGACAGTAGAGTGCAATTTGATTCATTGGACACAACTGCAACAACTTTCATTTCTGATTTCACAGGATGTACCATTGTATCATATATGCAGTCATACCTGTACCAAGGTAATAATGTCTATCTCACTCCACCATCTTTCTTGCCTCCATTACCCCTCCCCATCTTTCTCTTTTCCCAATCAAAGTATCATCACTGCTTCTTGGCTAGACTTTGAAGTGTTTCTGACTAATGAACTGTCCTAACTCACTAAGGTTCCATACATAGTAATGCTATGAAATCTCACCTCATATATAAGATGCAACAGGTGTAACTATTGTGTATGTACATCTAATATTGATTAGTATTGTAATGTAAATACTTACGCAGTATTTCCACTAGCAATGGCATAAGACAAGGCAATCTCTCCACAATTATCTGAAGCAGACACATTAACACCACATTGAAGCAGCAGCTCAGCTATGTATGTTGATTTATGTTCCACAGCCAACATGAGGGCTGTTCTAAAATAAGAGAGATAACTTCAAATTTAGATATTTTAATAAGTTTATTTAAAAAGCCATTGTAATACATTTTACCAATTTGACATCTAGCTTTACATACACTAACAGACATATACATCTTGGAAGATCAAATCTTTATCTTTCTAAATCATTTGTAAATCTAAAAGGAAAACAAACACATAAAAAAATAAATCACGTGTCCCAAAAGGGGAGAGTTACAAACTTAAAATCCTTCAATGAACATTAATTATGATGAGGTCATTCATCTGGAGTTGGCAAAGATTTCAATGAATAAAGCTCCATTTCTTTCTTAGAGTGATGTAATATATTGTAACTCACAGTCAGCCAAAGGTCAAGGAGTAAAAAAGGTATTTGCAGGTATAACATAATAACAGTAGCACTGGTGATACTAATAATAATTGTTGCTTCAGTCATTCACTCTGAGAAGCATATGCCAGGCATTGAAATCAATGCTACATGTATAATCTTGCAACCAGATTTCAAGCATATGTTACACTCTTTTTCATTATAAATGTTCAAAATTTGTTAAGACTAATTAGACGTCACTTAGGAAAAATCTGAAATCAATATTCTACAAATTAAGTAATTTAAAGCAAATAGTCATATAAAGGAAAAAATAATTCTCAATGTCCATCTGTACTCAACACAGCATTTCCAAAAGAAAACTATACCAGAAGATGAAATATTGCAGAGAATTTAAAAAGTTCAATACTGAATAAAAGCACAAACTAAAAGTCTATATTTTACAAAACTAACATGAAAACTCTAGCTAACACAAGATTATGTGATCAACAAAATCAAATAGTAATCATCAGCCAATAATTCTAAGGGCATGTGAATCATACTACATACTCTTATTTGTGTTGCTCAGTTTGAATAATTGCTTTTCTCCTTAATTTTAGTGTATGTTCATAAATTTCACTCTATTCCAATGATTATGTCATTCCCATTAATTTAATATTTTTAACTTGAGTGATTTTACTACAATATTAACCTTTTTCCAAAAAATATAAAGTACTATACCTTCCCTTATCATCAACTTCATGTATGTTTGCTTTATTCTTAATAAAAAATTCAACCATCATCTTTCTGTTTTTCTTTATGGCGAGTAAAAGTGGTGTTTGGCCACTCTGAAAAACAACAAATATAGTTTATTCACAAAATTACTATTTTTCAACTGAAGTTAACCTTACAAAATACTGTATGAACATCAGCATATAATAATAATGTAAATTAAGAGTAGCCACTCTCTTCTCTTCCCATTCTGCTTCCGTACATGCTGCTCTTTCATTTTGAGATGCCTCTCCTCTGCCTAGAGTGGCCACATGAACTCCAGCATTTCTAAAACTGCTTCATACATTTACTGTTTCCATGGATCTTTGCTGCTGTCAACCATTCATCCTGGCATCTTGGAGTTATGTAACATGAACCCTCCTCAACCAAGAGCATCTTTAGAACATAAACTGTATTTTATACCCCAATAGACCCATTCCCTAATACATATTAGTAAAGGACGTAAGTATTATATTTCACTAACAAGCCAAATTCTCAACTCACTAGTAGGGTGTATAAATCATATTCTGAAGAACGTCTACTTTTCCAGTAATACCAAGCCTCATAGAAAAGATTCCTTGTTTTACTGTTCGAGAAAATTTACACAACTGTGCATTGTATGTCCAGTAGTACAGAAATATCTTTTCCATTGCTTAACACCTACTTGACACTGATTTTTTATTGGAGATATTCACATGTGAACAATTGAAGTTACAGGAATATATTTCTGAGAGCTTTTCCAGCAACATGGAAGTTTTCTCCATGTTATACAAGTCCACTTGATTCTTTTTTATTTATGAAATCAGAATCCCAGATTCCAATGTAAGGAATTTCTGCTTAAAATTGATAGAGTCTGAGTAAACTATGTTGCTTTTTCATAATTGTTCCTGTGTCTTCTCTTATTATAAGTTGAAAGATATTTATCTTACATGTCAGAAAGTTCAATACAAAAACATATTATTTTTATGCAATTGGAGAAAATTTTTCCAACTAATCCACTGAGAGGGGATTAACAAAAAGAAATAACCAACTCAAAAAAAATTAACACAGAGCTGGGATTATGGCTCAGTGGTAGAGCATTCACCTAGCACATGTGAGGCCCTGGGTTTGATCCTCAGCAGCACATAAAATAAATAAAATCAATGTATTGTCTCCAATAAGAATTAAAATATAAATATTTTTTTAAAACTCCAAACAAACAAAAAAACCACCCAGTCAATAACTGAGCAAAAGAACTAAACAGAAATTTCTCAGAAGAAACACAAATTTCCCAACTATATATAAAAAAAGTCTTCTACATCTCTAGCAATTACGTTAATGCAAATAAAAACTACACTAAGACTTTATCTTACTCCAGCCACAATGGTAATTATCAAGAACACAAACAGTAATATATACTGGTAAGAATGTGGGGCTGGGGATGTGGCTCAAGCGGTAGCACGCTTGCCAGGCATGTGTGTGGCCCAGGTTCGATCCTCAGGACCACATACAAAGATGTTGTGTCTGCTGAAAATGAAAAAATTAATAATAATAAATATATTCTCTCTCTCTCTCTCTCTCCCTCCCTCCCTCTGCCTCTCCTTCTCTCTCTCCCTCTCCCTGGTTAAAAAAAAAAAGAATGTGGGGGTAAGGCACACGTTTACACTGTTGGTGGGACTACATACTAGTACAACTACCCTGGAAAACAGTTTGGAGATCTCCCAAAATCTAAGAAGGGAACCACAACATGAAACAGCTATCCCATGACTCAGTATTTTCCCAAAATTAGTAAAACAAAATTTTACGTGTAACTGTATATTAATACAGTCACATGTGTGTTTACAGTAGCACAATTCACAACAGGTAAATTATGAAATTAACCCAAGTACCTGTGAATGGATGAAAGGATTAAGAAATTCTGGTGCACATACATACAATGGAGTTATAATTCAGCCATAAAAATACATTATGTCATTTGTTGGTAAATGAGTTGGTATCCAAGAATATCATGCTAAGTGAAATAAGTCAAATAAGAAACTCAAAGGTAAAATGTTTCATATGTGGAAGCTGGAGTTAATTAAAGAAAAAGAAATGAAGAACAGAATATCAAAAGATGTAAAGAAGATCATTAGTGTAGAAAAAGAAGATTGAGAGGCACAGAGATAATGAAAAAGGGAAGGCAATGAAGAAGGAAATCTTTAAAATTCATGTTATATGCATATATAAATATGCCACAGGTAATTGCACCCTTATGTATAAGTAAAAAGAATCAACCAAATATAAATAAATAGACAGGTGAAAGGAGGTCCAGGAGAATAGGAGGGGGAGAATGGAGGAGGAGGGGTAGACAGATGGAAAAGAGGGAATCAATGACTCAACTGGAATTCCATGCATGTAAGATTTGGGGGGAATGAATTTAACTACTATGTAAAACTATAAACTCTAATAAAAATAACATTGAAAATGTATTCTCACTTGTAACGACAATCCTGGTAACATAATGCTTGGTTATTTTCCAAAATTCTTTTTATTCTCATCCACTTTAATTGCTACTTAAAGTTACTTATAATTTTAGGAAAAATTTAATTCAGAAATTTTGTGTATCATCAAGATTAATGCTGATCTACACAGATTACTTGTAGCATCATGAAAGGCACTAAACATTTGCATTTTTAAGGAACAAAGCGGAAGACTGATACATAGTACAGCTGGCAAAATCCATGAGTTATCTACTTCTAGTAATAATTTATCCATTCTAGCAATGAGTGACCTAATCAGCCTTTCAAAAATTCCAATGGGAACATGATTTTTATAGTATATATAGAGAAAACTATTTAACTTCCAAATTCTAAATTCAAACAATTAATCCCATATGAAAGACATTCATAATATATTATGTAGTCCATATTCTTGTATATCAGTAGAAAACACCATGAAATCTTTATCACACTATATTAAAAAAGAGGAGTTGTAACCTCATTTATAGAGGCAAAGTAGGTGATTGGAGTAAGTGCTGCAGTTGCCAGAAGCAAACTGAAGAACATGCGTGCCCAGCATGTGGGAGGCAAACCCTGCACACCACACCACACAGTACTATGGCTCAAAGGGACCGCATCAGATTCCTTCACAGAAGCTTGAAGTTCAGATTTCTGCATGAGTCTCTTGAATTCTAAGTGTGGATTCAACTGATGGAGGCAAACTAAATACACACGTGAGCTACAAAAGGAGGAGGAAGAATATGAGGAGAACTTCCAACATTTGCTAGTATTTTAATAAAAAGAAAATTTGCTTATGATCAGTATTTTTTAACATGCATTACTGTTAATTTTAAGAAAAATTTTAAATATTTTGAAAATAACAGTGATTGATGTATATACCGTGTTTTTGGCTTCAATATCTGCGTTGTATGAAAGCAGTTTTGCTGGTATTAATGTGTTCCTATAAAAGATAACATAGTGGAGCGGAGTTTGACCCTTGTTGTTGTGAACATTTGGATTGGCACCATGTTCTAGAAGAATAATTGCACATTCCTCTTCCTCATATTGTAGAGCCTGTTGGTTTTAACCAAGAAATAGATTGTAAATTTTGGAAATCCAAGAAAAATATTTCACGTTTTGTTCATTAGTTATAACTAAATGGCATTAACCAATTTTTCTTCTAAGCATTTCATCAAATTCATTTCCTGCAAAACCACTGGTATATCTACCTTCATCAATGGTGTGTTGCCATCACTGTCACACAAATCGACATTACATTTCCTCTTCACTAGAAGAGCCACCACTGCTGGTCTGCCATAGGCACAGGCATAATGTAGAGGGGTTCTGTGCAAGTAAGAAGCTTTATTAGGAATTCATAAGGTACCTTTTGAAATATACAACTATTAATGCAATTATAAACATTAAGTAGCTCATAATTCCTCTATTTTCTTATGAAGAAGGTACAATATTTAGTAGCTGTCATTACTTATTTTATTAATGAATGATCAGCCTAAGGCACTGACATTTTCTTCTTATTTCTTGTTTCTGATACTGCTGAGGATTGTACCCTGGATTACTCAACTAATGAGTCATATCCTAAGCACATTTTTATTATATAAACAATTTTGATGCAGGGTCTCACTAAATTGCCCACTGTGGTCTTAAACTTCCAATGCTCTTGCCTCAGCATCCTAAGTCACTGGAATCATGGGTATGTGCGACTGTGCCTGGTTCCATTGAATTTACTTATTTTTGTTTGCTTTGTTTTCATATTGCTGGGGATAGAACCCAGGCCTGAAGCATTCTAGGTAAGGAAGGGCTCTACCACAGAACCACATCCCCAGAGCAGAGCAGCCCACTTGCCTAGAAAGAAGATGGACTTGAGATTTAGCTCATCTTCAGTATGAATTCTACTTTAGACTCTGTGATGTACTAGTTATCCCACAGTCTTACTCTCCCTTAATTTCCTAAAAAAGTAAGGATTAAAATGAGTATCTCCCTGGATACTACCAGGATGCTTAATGGAGAATCTCTGTAAAACATCTGAAGGTTTTGTAGCACCAGCAACAGCTCCATAATTGGTAGCTATTGTAATCAATATTATTGCTTTTTATCAACTAAGAGTATTTCAATTAATAAGTTAGTAGTATTGTAGTGATTTTTTAAAAATATATATTTAAAACTATGTATTTCAATGAGTCTAAGATGATTTTTTTTCTTATCATTTTAACAAGACTGACAATGGAATCCCACTAATAATTCGGGCTGCATTACAACTATAATTGGCAGCATTTAATTTTTTCTTCATAAACAAAATAAAGAACCATCATAATTCATGGTGCCTTACCTTAAGTGAAATGTGAGACAAACAATAGATTTATGGCAGTTCTCATGACATGGATGGCATTTAAATTCAGTTTTAGAAGTATGATAGGTAAAGTAGGCTGAATAATGACCGTAAAAGGCCAAACCGAAAGCAAACTTAATGCCAAAGGAAAAAGAACCCAAATGAATTAGTATGGTTAAATTAATTCAGTATTTATATATATGGGATTTATATATGAATCAGGCATTTTCAATGTTCAGTATTTAATACTGTCTTAATTTTTCACAAGGGACGTTTACAATTTCTTACCTCCATGAATGCATGATTGAAAAGGAGGAAGAACCGTTTCATTTGAAATTGAGTCCTATCACGTCAGTTTTAATTAACTGGTCACACCTAGAAAGTTTTTATGTAAGAGTTCTCTGAGATAGTAGAATATGTCAAATACAAAATAAGTAGCTGTGCAGTTCTTGCACATTAAAAACGTATTCATTTTATGAGTACAAATGAATAGAATTAAAGAATAATTCTTTAATGCTTTACTTTATAAAAGTTTCACTTAAAAATACTAAAGTTGAGAAGTTTAGTATTTTTATGGGAAACTTTTATAAAGTAAAGCAATATTTTTTAGGAGTAATAATCTTTTATACTTGCTCTCTTCTATTCTCACCAAAACAAAATTATTAACCTATAATTGCATATGTAAAATAAAATATACATATATAAGAAATGTATGTATAGTAATATCTACAATAGATGAAATGCACTATAGGACATCTATATAGAAATGTACTAGAAGAAAACATAAATGCTTTCTTCATGTTGGCAAAGGCGTTCTAAGAAATAATGAATTTGAAAGAAGACTTCTTTTTTTTCCTACCTCTCTTTTTAAAATTTATTATGTTGATGATGATGACAATGTTGTTGTTGTTGTTTTGCTGGGGATTGCACCCTTACCCTTTGCTTTGACAGGCAAGAAGTGCTCTAACATTGAGCTACATTTCCAACCTTGGAATTCTAATTTAATCAGATAAAATACTCTAATTTTACAGATGCTCAAGTGACAGTGACATATGAACATAGAAAAAATATTTATGTCCTTGGCAATAGAAGGAATTTAAGTCTAACAAATGAAATAAATTTCGCAGCTACAATATTTTGAAGATGAAGAGTAGTGGTATTGGGCTGTTGATTATGGCTTGAGCTGTTTATTGCTCCTCAAATAGATGATTTACTGACAACTGCTGTGCCACATTTAAAACTGTGCATGCCACTACCTACCAATTCCATTTTACTCTCCCTTCCAGATATTTGAGTATTCTTTTTATCCTGTTCCAGTCACTAATCTTTTGGCCATTGGCAAACAAGTAATTTGTGAAAGTTAATAATGTATTTTGATACACAGAATGGCAAGTCTTTGTTCATTGCAAACATTTTCTTAGTGTCATCATGACCCTAAATGACTGCGTGTGGAACTAAAAAATGTACAGATATTTTTATTTGTTTTTTGTGAAACTGATAACCAGAGAGAGAGCTCACATTTGGGGTCAGTGAGTATTCTAATGCACAAACCACAAGCAGGACCTACCTTTGATACTCTTAGTCCCTTCAGAACAGAGTAGGGAAAGCTACAGTAGGGCAGCAGCAGGCAGCACTGTACAGACTAGGCACCCTTTGTGTGCTACTCCCTTGGCCCTGGTGACTGAGAGCTTGCACTGCCTGGATGCTCTCAACCAATGCTCTACTCTTCATGCTTGTACAGAAACACAGTAATGGA